>NW_004797396.1:137934-143985 GCF_000002075.1 Aplysia californica
AGAAAAAGAAGAAGAAGAGAACAAGGTGAGATATGTGGTGTTTACTGTGTAGCTTCTGTTTGAAAGGCAACTGAAAGAAGAATGGTACAATGTAAAGACATAAGAAATGGGACTAGAGAACTTACCTCACTCCTGGTGACAATGATTCTGATCAAATGAGAGTCTCTGGTCCCAAGTCCGTCAACACAGTCTCTGATCCTTCTGGCGAAGAATCCGGGCATGTCCTTGGTGCTCTCCACTGATAAAGAGAGAAAAACAGAATTTTAGTTCAGAAGTCTTTAGAATCAGCTTTATTTTCTTCTTTTTATTCGCCTTCTTTCTGTCTGTCCTCCCCCCCCTTCTTACCCTCTTCTCCCTGTCTGTCTGTCTGTCTGTCTGTCTGTCTGTCTGTCTGTCTGTCTGTCTGTCTATCTCTCTCTCTCTGTCTCTCTCCTTAACCTTATAATCTTTTGTATTCTTGCCCCAAAAGACCACATATCTCAATTTCAATAATTTTCAAACCAAGTACATGTCATGTATGGAATATTATAGCAAAAGTAATAATAGGGGTTTTAAGTCCCTTTCATCTTTTAAAACTGAAAGCTCGTCCACGCAGGAGTAAAAATAAATCTTGACCCTCCAATTATTAGAAAATGTTTAGTGTTTTTGACGCATGACATCATGGCTACCCAAAACACAGCCCACCAGAGAGTGGAGACCATGAACGTACATACATAGCAGGTCAAGTACATTACAAAAGGAGAGTTCAAATTAAAGACCTTTACCAAAGCAGGATCTCAGAAACAAATGTCCATAGACGAATCATCCATGCGAATAAAAAAAACAAACAAACAAGCTTGAAATCTCACTGACAAGCCCATGTACATGAATGCTGAGTTTGGCATTTGAACCCCAAGACCATTCCTTTCTTGCATAACCTAGCATGATAGCCTACCAACGCAGGCTTCAAAATTTATAGAGAGAAACCTTGTGTTCTTTCATGTAATTGCAAAATTTATCAAATCAAGTTAATGATCTCAGGTTGGTTGACATTGTGGTTTGGTGGGGTATGTCCTGATAAAATCCCTTTTCAGAAAAAGTTTTCTTTTTGTTCAACAACAATATCAATACCAATATTACCAACATCACCACCACCAAAAACAACGACAACAATAACAACATATTTTGAAAGGAGCAGGGGTAGGAAAAGAATTTTGCAAATGCCGTTCAATTCTTACAACAACAAAAAAAAGAAAAAAAAAGAAAGAAAGAACCCCCCCCCAAAAAAAAACAACAACTGACCAATAGCAAGGTATCCCTCCTGCAGGTCCCCACTGCACTCATCAGATATTGACTCCTCGATGGTTTTACCGGCAATCTCCTCAAACTTGTAGAATGTCATCAAAAGCTGTGGTCGGCTTCTCAGACACAAGATTGCGTTCAGCTCCGCCTCCTCAGTGCCCCAACGTGCTTCACCAGCCTGTGAAAATACATGGGCATTTGTATTCATTTATTAAGTAAATAAATAAAAGCAAATTGTTGATGGGAAAAGAAGCAGAGGAAGACCGATGTTTTTCCATAAATTCGCAGACAACAAGTTACAAACACTGACCTACACAATATTAAAAGAGTTTCACAGAGTGAAGACTGAAACATGATAACTGCCATTGTCAACTATTTTCTTCTTCACTACTAGTACAGCCATTACTTGACTTGTTCTTACTTTCTTGTAGATGGTTGGAAGACACCACAGTTAAATCTATCTCTTTTGATTTTTTTCTTGCCCTAGATGACCATTCTTGTGTTGATGATGATGTCCTTCTTTTTACTAAGCCGCCCCCAATAAAAAAACCCCCAAAAATGACAACCAAACAAACACACAAACAAACAAAACAAACCCAACAAACAAATAACTTCCTTCCGCTCAACTTAAATCCTCCTTCCACACACAATCTATATCATCTGTTCTATTCCTTCTTCCTCCTTCAGATGTATCATGCTCCTTTTGTGCCTTTCTCTATTCCTTTAATTTTCTTTCATCAGCCATTATTTAATTTACATCAAATGTCTCTCCTTCTTTACTTTCTCCCCCCCCCCCTCCTCCATGTAAAAAAAAGAAACCAAAAAAAAAAAGAATTGCAAACAAACAAAACAAAATCATCAAATAAAAACAATAATATCACGCCCGCTCTCTCACATCAAAGAACTTCTGAGCATCCTCTGCAGCCTGATCATCGTCCACGTTGAAGCCGTTCTCTTGTCTTCCGGCCGCCATCAGAGAGACCATCAAACGACGGAAGTAGCCGGAAGTGTCGCTGCACAGATCTTCCTCCAGTTCAGAGTCAAACACTGCAGGAGGAAGTGAAAAGTGTGTTGTTTGTTATTCTGTCCCAGTGGTTTTATGCACCCCGCTTAATTTAGCAAAATTTGATCATTTTTTGGCATAATTTATGATTTTTTTCCATTATCATTCTTTGTTAAAATTAACAGAATCGCATAATTTCACATTTTTGGGCTCAGTTTGCATAATTTCCTAAATTTTTTTGCATAAAACCGCGGGGAAAGGTTATTGCTGAACAAGACCGCCTACTTGTAAATCAAACACAATTGAAATCATTTTGAAGGTGTATGGTTTGAAATACATGTATATACATGTACCTGGAATACCAGCAGGTGTCATCTCTAACTCAAAGGTTGACATGAAATGACTTGCCATAGTTTATGGTTGCAAGCTGCTCTAGTGCATTTTGTCATATTATATTCAGCCCAGTCCATACTTTGATGTTGTCAGCCCCCTTTGTGCATTATCCACCCTTAGCTAACTCATGTGCCCACATCTAGCCTTTGAGTATTTCCTTCATAATGGTCTGGTGGTGTTTTATTGTATTTGTGTCCACATGATTGCTATTTAAGATGGGACTGAGAAAGATGAGACATGGTAACGTTTTTATTGAGCTCCTCAAAGAGAAATTTGCTGTTGCATGGTAACCCTCCCCCTATACACACACACGCACACGCACACACACACACACACACACACACACACACACACACACACACTATCTCTCTCTGTCTCTCTTTCTCAGTCTCTCTCTCTCTGTCTCTCTCTCTCTCTCTGTGTCTCTCTGTCTGTGTCTCTCTGTCTCTCTCTCTCTGTCTCTCTCTCTCTCAAGTAACTTTCTTAAGGGTGCAAATGTTTGGCAAAAATATACTTGAATTCCCCATTTTTAGAATAAGTTAAAAGTGTCTTTCTAGTGTGCCATCACAGCAACCCACATTTCCACAGAGAGTGGAGACCAATATATTGGTAGTATATCGAGTAAGTAAGTCCCAAATGAAGGGCTCAAGTAGTCTTTTACTAAATGCTCAACCAAACGGAGTTAGAAAAGGAACTCACAACTCTCAACTTGCTTTTTGACAGGCCCTAAATGTGTCTTCTCACTTTCTGCACATGTGACTTACAGCAGGCAGAACGGCGCAAAGAAAACTTTATACAGTGCAAAGAACATTAACTTGACCAAGGAGTATAATAATATAGGCCTACATGTAGATTTAATCGTCAAATTCTAAAGAGTAACAACAAAATTCTTACTTTCTTTGTAGACAGCTTTGATCTCTTCGATCTCATCATTGGTCTTGGTACACAGAACTTCCACGATGGTTGTTTCATCGGTACCAGCTCCCTGTGTGTGTGTGGAGGGGTGAAAACAACAACGTATAAGAACAGCAGACTACAACTAGATCTACAATGTATTTTTATCAGATAAGAATATTCAATAATATTATACTGTTTCCATCCACCACTTCTCAATCAGCAAGAACGGAAACAGCTAGGACTAGGAAATAACCGGAACTTTCATACCCCCCCCCCCTCCCATTCCCAACCATTTACTTGCTTAATTAAAAAAAATAGTATATTTTTAAAGAAATGAGCGCGTTTTTATTAGTTCCTGAGTCCTCTCACTTCTCACCAGTGTATGTGGTGTAGTGTGTAGCGACGCTTCGCCGTCGCACGCAGAAGACCCGAGTTCGATTTTGTGAGGGGAAAATTTTTAATAGGCCTATTTTTAACGAGTATTTTGGTCCATCTGCGGGGCATCTTGTATCCTCTCAGCCCGGACTGGCCTTGACAGGCAGGGACAAGGCCCGCCTCCTAAATGAAGTAAATTGAGTCGATCGGGGTGTAAAAACGCCTATCTATCGGTAGGCCTACATTACAAAAAGGAGCATCCTCTTTTATCTGTGTAGGCCTACTTCTCTCTTTTTTCCCCCAGAATGTCAGTGTCATTTCAGAGCAGGCCGTAAGTGAATACTTCAGTACATGTTGTGATCTGCTCCCTCTGATGATTCTTTTCACTGGATCTATAGATCTAGAAGCGTTCTGTTCCGTCCTTGGCCAAACGTGGCTTACAAGACACGCGTTGCAACTCAACTGTCTTTCGGCTTTATCTCCTTTGTGATAAAAATAAAATCTAAACTGGTTCGGGCCTATCAGAGTTAGCTAGCCACTAAATTCCGAAGTTCTGTCTCCGGAATTCTTCAACATTCATAGGTGTATCCAAATTGTACATGCAATACCTTGTAAAGAGGCTATGTGAAGGTGATTTCTAAAGATGGCTCTTCCTATCATTATTGTACTTCATATTACAGTTACAGGGGCGGGTGGTTAGTGGGTGCTCTGTGGTTTGCTCCTTCTTTCCTATCAAACATCTATTGTCCTGATCTCTCCACCTTCTTTCTTGAGTTTGCAACTTTCTTGAAACACCCCTAATCTTCGGCATTTATATGACTATATTGTGTTGCAAGTGCTGAAAAGCTCTTACTAAAGCTAATACGTGTAGCCCCAGTCTTTCCGTATCGTCATTTTAGGGCTGGGCAATGAATCGCTTTAGCAAAATTCGGATAATATGTCAGAGCACCTCTTCTGCAATTAAACATGTTATGAACCGCTTCGGCAAATGGGTTAGAACCACTTCGACAAACGGGTTAGAACCACTTCAACAAATGGGTGCACCCACTTCGGCAAACGGGTTAAGAAAGAGAATTTAAGAGTTTAAATTCGGATAATGTTTCATTGAGAATTATCCGGTCATCCGGATCAGTTTTCCGAATTTTTTCCCACCAGTTGTCCTCATAAAGTTTACCGAGAAGCGTGCGTGGGTCAACCTGTAGGCCTACTTGTCGGGTCCGTTATAACCATGGCCGTTAATTGAAAATAAACCCATACCTGATCTCGTTGACTGGCAATAACCATGTTCATGAAGTGTACAGACCTACGTGTCGTACAAACAAACTACGAGATAAGACAGATATAACCCAGACTTTGAGACCAAAAAGAATTTTTACAGATAACATTGTCACGCAGGTATTGATAAATTGCGTCATTTGCGATAGCAAGAAGCACCAACTCAGCAAAAGTCCCATTTTTTTTCTTATTTTTTTCCCCGCTCTACTTTTTTATTGTTAATATTTGTTTGTTAGAATGTTTGTTTTCTTCAGTTCTCAAATAGCCTTTTAAAATAACAACGGCATCCGCACATACATTAACCCCCCCCAAAAAAAAACAACAACAACAAAACAAAACAAAACAACAACAACAAAAAACAAGACAAAGGAGAAAAACGAAACAATCAACTGCAACACATTTTCTCCTTTTATTCTCTCGTTCCCTTATTTAAAAAAAAATACGGACACGTTTCAACCAGTTCTTCACAACTGCTCTCCTCCAATGATAACCTAGTCCTACTTCCTCCTGTCTATCTCGATTTTCCTGTGCACTTGATCTCCGTTATCGTAACGGTGTGCTTCTTTTAGCTCAAACTTTAATAAAGCACAACTAAAAACCAAAACCAAAACCAACCCCCCCCCCCAAAAAAAAGGACAAACAAATCTCTTTAGAAAGAAAATCTAATACGTCAGTGTAACCCAACAACCAGACATCCGACAGAGGTGCTCTCAGCGATAATCGGAGACTTAAGCCGCTCCATATTATCAGAGCAGGAAATCGAGGCTTATTATTTTCACTTGACACGTTGATTAAAATACATTATACTTATACACCCACGCAAAACA
>NW_004797396.1:144402-145401 GCF_000002075.1 Aplysia californica
GATAGGACTGTACCGTCACAGCAGGCCCTGCATGCAACTCAAGAGACCTCTATTAAACCGCACATCACATTTTATTGTCTTCCAAGACAGCCAGATGCCAAAAATAAAAAAAAGTAAAACAACCCCCTCCAAAAAAATAAAATAAAACAAAACAAAAAGCAAAATAAAACAATAACCTAGAAACAAGATTGAAAACGACTCTAATAAAATAATAAAAACAAGCTAACCCCCCTCCCCCCACACACACCAAAACACCCCATTAAGGTTCCCCAAAAGCCAGACCAACAACCATCCCCTGCCCTCCCCAAATTATTAGGGAAAAAAACCCCCAACTCACAGAGATGGCATCATGCAGCTCCTGAGCGTCCAACTTGCGGGGCTCGGTCAACATGGCGACGGTCACCTCCTCAAAGTCTCCGCTCAGCTCGCTCTTCATGTCTTCGATCAGGTCCTGGGGAAGACGACATGGGGAGACGGGGTGGGGAGGGGAAATATTAATTAGAATACCGTTACTTTAAGTATGGAAAGAGAAAGAGAAAGAGAGGAAGGCAGAGAAGGAGGTTGGGGGACACCATCGCAGAGTGGACAGGGAAGACGATGGGGTTGGGAGGGGGATTATAAATCAGAATACAGTTACTTTAAGTATAGAAAGAGAAAGAGAGGAAGGCAGAGAAGGAGGTTGGGGGACAACATCGCAGAGTGGACAGGGAAGACGATGGGTGACAATCTGAGGAAAGCAGAGAACAAAGAGAAATGGCGAGAGCTGATTTTCAGATGCAGTGGTGCCCCCACTGTTGCCCCCTCCACGGGATAGAAGAAGAAGAGGAAGCTTTAAGAATGCCACTTTTATATAGGGGAAAGGGGGGGGGGGCATTGTAGATGACACAGTTGCTTCAAGCATGTTATTCTTATAAATAAAGTTAGTTGGTTGGTCAATACGTTTATTCTCTTGATAGTTGGCGTTTGCTTGTTTAGGTTCATTTGTACATTGTAGGTCGT
>NW_004797396.1:153475-154451 GCF_000002075.1 Aplysia californica
GACTCTTTCTGAAGCCTTTCTACTGCTACTTCTTTGCTCCTTCTTACTGCTGTCTGTCAGCCACACCCCTAATCTTCTGGTAGGAAAGATCCACACCAAGCCTTCTCGGACAAGGGCGAAAAATCCCGAAGGGCCCGTGTGCAAGTTGCGCACGTTAAAGATCCCTTGGTGGTCTAAAATCGATAAGAATAGGCTTCGACCATCATCCGGGCAAAATTCAAAATTTCCTACCAACTGCAAAAAAAAAAAGTTTAATGAGTCCCGCGCGCTCATATGACCTTATGCAGTTGCGAGCGCTGTAAAACACTTTCCAAAAAAAAAAAAAAGATTTCAGTTCCGTTAAACACTGAAACTCACAGCTTTTCTTCTGACGTATATCAGAAGAGGTAGACCGGTCTCATCGCAATTTTACAGGCATAATTATGTGGTGTAGCAGATAGGCGCTCATCTTTACACACAAAAGACACAAGTTCGATTCTCGTGTGGGGAGGTTTTTAAAGAAAAATTAATGTCTCATCTTTCTGCTTGGACGTTGTATCCGTCTTCGCCCGGGTCGGCCCTTACAGGCAGGGTTGTTTATTTTGTTTTAGTAGAGGTTTTACGGCGCTTGCAACTGTATAAGGTCATATAATGATTTCTTTGATTTAATTATTTTGACGAGCGTCTGATTTCACCACGATATCTCACAAATTTACATAACAGTGGGAGGACGTTCAATACGGCGTGTCTCACTGAACAGCAACAGGGACACGTCCGTCAACAACTTTCATTGTTGCTCTTGCTACTTCTAGTGAGATGGTGAAGTACATGCTGTTGTACCAAGCTGCTGTGTAGAGTACATGTATTAAAGAGCCTAACTGTTGTGACGTATTTCAGACCCCCTCCCCCTCCCCAACTCCCGCCCCCTTCCCACTTTCTTTTACACAAGCAAAACGATGGTCGCCATCATCATCATCATCATCATCATCATCACTAC
>NW_004797396.1:157648-159433 GCF_000002075.1 Aplysia californica
GAGAGAGAGGGGGGGAGGGAGGGGTGTTGGGGTGAGAATTATTGGGAGGTGGGGGATGAATTTCCATTCCTTCATCAGCTCACAAACGTGAAAGGAGAACATTAAAACAAAGACGTTTGTTGTTCACAACATCTCATTCTCAGATGTGTTGTTTTGTCAACGATGCAGGCTGGCGTCTTTCTTTGGTAAACAAACACACAGCTGTGTTGAGTGGTGAGTTCTGGTCGGCTGCATCTAGAACTTTGTTTTATTTGTTTTTCGTCAAATACATAGGGCATTCAGTCATGTACTGGGCTTGTACGTAAATACGTGCTCTTGTGCTATATTTTAAATCCAAAGTTCCATCCTCCTTTCGTCCTTCGATCTGCCCATCTGCAGAATCCATCCATCGATTAATCAAAGCGTGCATCCACCTATCGCCCACGCACCGTCGGCTCGTCTATCGACCCACTCCCGACAATCACTCAACCACACACCCGACTATTCATCCTTTCTACAGACCTACCCGTTTGTTCATCCACCCGTAGACCCATCCACCGGTGTGTCTATCCTCCCACACACCCTTCCATTAGTCTAGCTTAACTATTAACCCTTTCTGTCTCGTGTACTTAAAGTTAAAGCATCGTAACAAACAAACAACCCCCCCCCCAAAAAAAAAACCCCCAAAAAACCCCAACCCCAACGCCAAACACTTTCCACTCTGCAACGCATACCTCTTTTATATATAAAAGACCTCTAACCTTCTGTGAATATCCCGTCCTCGGGGGCATACGTCATTGAAGAGACAGTGCAACGTATTCCCTTGATTGTGCCTTTTCGTCCGTCTTTCAATTCTTTCATGTCGTGTGTATGCAAAAGTTAGTAAACATTGTCATTATGTATATTTAGTTTTAACGAAATAATAATGCAACTAAGATCATTTAGGAGGAAGGCTGCTTCGATCCTGCCTGTCAATTAGGCCGACTCGTGCTGAGAGTGAGAGTGAGAGGGATGCAGTGTACCAGCAGACAGACAGCAATACTCTATTTAAAACAACCAACCAACCAACCAACCAACCAACCAACCAACCAAACAAGCAAACAATATAACCCCCACATCCCAACAACTCCCTTCAAGAGAAGAGAACTCATGTTTTCTTCATGCGACGTTGAAGTGTTTGGCCACAGACGCCGGGACACAGGTTAGGGTTAGGAAGACAGACAGACGGAGAGATAAACAAACAGACAGTCGGAGAGATAAAAAGACAGACAGACGGAGAGATAAAAAGACAGACGGAGAGATAAACAGACAGACAGACAAGACAGACAGACGGGGAGATAAACAGACAAACGGCGCAAACACAGGAGTGTCCGGCAAGTTTGATTACCGGATCGCCTGCTCGTCTACACGTAAGTACCAATGCACACAGAGCATAGTATGGTGTGGGTTATTGTGTGGGTGTAATAAGTGCGATTCTATGTGTCTGGCATGTATCAAGGTTGACCGTTCTAGTAAAATATATCTACCTCAGTTGTTTGTTGCCAGTTTAGTTTTCGTTTTACTAGAGGTTTTACGGCGCTCGCAACTGCATATGGTCATAATATGAGCTCCAGAAGATTAGAGGTGTTACAAGAGAGTAACAAGCATAAAAAAGAAGGAGGGGAGATTCGACGATAGATGCTTGATAGGAAAGAAGAAGCAGACCACACCAGAGCACCCGCTAACCACCCAATTGTTGTTGTAGGTTTGAATGAGTACTATCACCAAATGTAGTCTGTGAACTCTCCCCCCCCCTTCTCTTTCTCT
>NW_004797396.1:160799-161900 GCF_000002075.1 Aplysia californica
CCCCCTCTTCAAGCACTTCCATGCCTGCATCAAAAGAGACAGACAGACATTCCATGTAGACTATTGAATTGCCCCAGGAGCCAGTATGTGGGAATGTAGGCTCGAGTGTTCATCCGTCCACCATGCCACTATTAACCCTTTCTATCTCAGGGTTTCCCTTGGGCATGAACTGGAAGCATCGTTACGCACTAAACAAACAGGGCTTCATTGAAGAGAGAAACAACACTTATAAGTAAAACTTAGTTGGTGAGAACATCAACGAATGCCACAGCATTGTTAGAGTTGTTCGAATCAAATGGGTACATGGAGAAGCAGTGATTTTAAAGCGTTGTAATCACTCAGCGGTATTTGAGAAGTCAAAAACGAAAGTGTCGTCAGCGTCTCAAATTCCAGGGATCCCTGCCGGTCAGTTGACGGTAATCACATGGCTTCTTGTTGCGTTTGTGAAGTGTCGGTCACTGAAGGATGACAGCACTCATAGGTCAACGGGTGGGACGGATACCCCCCAAGAACCCGCGCCCATCCCAACTCCCACACACATCCTCCTCTCCTCTCCTCTCCCCTCACAAACTCCCTCACAAGCGAGCTCGCATTATGATCTTATGAAATCCGTACCAAACTAAACAAGTTAAGCTCCCCGCTACGCTACCCCTCCCCCCGGGTTAACACGACTTATAAAGAGTACTCAGCCAAAACTGACATAGAAGTACACTGCACCATAATACATGTATGATCAGTCAGCGTAGTGAGTAAAAAGACTGTGATGTAAGCTATTTTTATTGCACGTCGACGTGCTACGTGCCTTTTGAAAATATTATATACATAATTTTGTTCCCGATTAGCTTTAGTAAGCTCTATAATATCATGACATCACCCAGTTGAGAGCACTGTAAGCATTTCTATACTGGCTGCTCATAAATATACAAACTTGCAGTTAGCTGTAACTAAGACAATTTCGAAACCCTTTATGTTCGATTTGAGCTATTTCAATATGTACCTGTACTTTGAACGAGGCTAACCAAGTGGTCTAAGGTGTGCAAAGATGTCGGATTTGAAAAAGAATAAGCAGAGTCAGCTGAAAACACACACACACACACACAT
>NW_004797396.1:165533-167712 GCF_000002075.1 Aplysia californica
AGATAGATAGATAGATAGATAGATAGATAGATAGATAGATAGATAGATAGATAGAGAGAGAGAGAGAGAGAGAGAGAGACCGAGACAGAGACAGGGGGAACTAACGAGGGAAATACAGAAAGGGATAGAAAGAAAGAGAGAAATAAATAAAAAGAAAGAGCTGAGTGAAAGATGGAAAAATCAAGAAGAAGGTTTAAGGGGTGCTTTGTATGGAGAAAGAAGCAAAAGCAAGAAGAAAGTAAAGAGGTGCCATGTATGCATAATGCACTGTACTATAATATAGATCTAGAGAGAGAAAAGTGAAAATCGATATGAATAAGGTGGGGACTAGGTGGACGAGTTGTGAAGTTTTCAACGCTAGGCCTAGTGCAGCAGCAGCAGCTGCTGTTGAAACTTTGAGCAAAGGAGAAAGGATGAAGTAACTCTAGCGTTCAAACCACAGATGCCGGTGCCAAACGAAATAATTTGCTCGACGGTGTGCTTTCTCGTTGTCGATCTCACCGTCCGAACTCGGCAGATCGCCAAAACAATCTGACCAGTCTAACTTCAAATGAACACAGAGGTGAGCGAGGGAGCGAGAGGGGTGAAATAGAACAAAAATAGACGGCAACGGAGGACCTCCTAGTGGTTTCAAGAAACGAATGTAGAAAGGGGAAGACTTTTTCTCCATTGTGCACAGTCCTAAAAAACAGATGAAGGGGTTGAAAAAAAATCCAAAACAAAAATTAAAACAACCTAACTGAATCTTCTGTCAACCGCCCACACTAAGAAAAAAGGAAATAAAAAAGAAACAAAGAACGTCTCTTGAAAACTCTGACACAGAGATGCACCAACACAAACACACACACACACACAGTACACACACATATACACACACACACACACATTCATACAGACACACACATACATACACACATACACGCACGCACGCACGCACGTACGCACAAACACAAATACTGTACAAAAACCTTCAAAGTGAAGTCTGAATCAAACGAACATTCAAGGAAATGTGGGATTTGGAAGGGGAAGAAGTCCAGAGTTGCAAGGACGAGGCGACGAACAGTAGGAGTAAGAGAAGGAAAGGGAAGGGGGGGGACAAGAAGGAGGAAGAGGAGGGGAAGGAGGAGGAGAAAATGGAGGAGGAATAGGAGTGGATGAGGAGGGGAATAAGAGGAGGGGAATAAGAGGAGGAAGAAGAGGAGGAGGGCAAGAGGAGGACAAGGAGGAGAGCAAGAAGAATGAATGAAAGTAGCGGTGATGACTGAACAAGGCGTTAAATTATATAATGCAGCAAGAAAAAGTTCTAATCTTTCTGGCTGCATTTAAAAAAACCTAACCTAGCCTATTGGACACAATCATAGTCTATCATCACCTTCCCACCTCCAAGAACACAAAAATGCTAGCAAATGTATTTAAACAACCGCCTACGACAGAGAAGAGGGAATCCCCCAAGAAGGCTATCATTTTCACCTGTTACAACTAAGCATTTTATGTGGGCGTTCAGATAAAGTGGGAGTGCGTCTGTGCCGTAGACCGTGTCCTCACGAATAGCACACATTCCCTAACCTCTTGACTCCTCGTCCATTCAGCGAATGCAAATTTCGGCTCTTCTTATCTCGAGCCATTGAGGGGGACCTTTACTACATAGCCTACTACCTACCTGTGCAGACAGAGACACGCACAGGCACACAGACACACACACACATACACGCACACACACATACACGCACACACACACACACACACACACACATACACGCACGCGCGCGCACACACATACACATGCACACACATACACACCTGTATACACACATAATACCTACATGCACACACACACACACACACACACACACACACACGCACACACACGCACACACACTCACGAGACAGGTTCAATTTGTTGAATAGAGTGTAGGTGTGTGGAGGAACCACGCCCTGGTTTATCAGGGAGGATTGCTGGTGACATTTTGCCGCAAGTCTGTGGTTGTTTGCTGGTGATTGTGGTTCCTACTCCTAGCTCCACCAGTTTGTAGTCTACTACACGAACCTCAAAATCTTTAGTCCACGCAACTTTCTGCCTCACATTCACACACTGTATAATCGAAGAGGAAGGGAGAGGGTAGAAGGGTGGTGGGAGAGGGGGAGAGAGAGACAGACGAGAGAGAGAGAGAGAGAGAGA
>NW_004797396.1:171467-183340 GCF_000002075.1 Aplysia californica
GAGAGAGAGAGAGAGAGAGAGAGAGAGAGAGAGGTGGGGGCGAAGAAGAGAGTGGGGCAGATACTAGAAAGACAGCAAACTGACACATCAGCAGCAAAATCATATAAAATCATACCTGCGCACACAATAAACAGTAGCCTACCAAAAAAAAAAAAATCAATTTATTCCATCCATTAATATGGGTAGTACCGGTAACTGTTAATCGTCAACATGAAATGCCTCAGGTCGTCAGTAATGGACGATATGCAAAATAGGAGCTAAAAATAATTCATTAAATGGGCGGCTCGTGGACACATTAGATCTCTAGAATAATAGGCACACACGGTGTACCTTACAAAGATAAAGCAGTAAAAGTTTCGACATTTACATGTTTGAGAATATCCATTATATTCTCTCTTCCTATCATTTTCCATTCCATCTACCACCACACACCTGCCATTCCAGCACATAGATCTGCTACAAACTGACTTGCATGCGGCCGCGCGCACGAACACGAGCGCGTGTACGTACGCGCATATGTACACACGCAAGCACTCATACGCAAACACATATTTTATACATTCAAACATATATACACACTTGTATACATACAGACATACACCTTTCTTTCAAATACAAAATGTTAGAGTACAGACATACAAAAATATAATGTAGGTCTACGTACATGCAACATATCGCGAGGAACACAGCTTCTCCCTCACCCCCCTCCTTTTTCCCTCCTCATCGCAAACACATACCAAACAAAACCAATTGAAACATTCAGAACTCAATGTATATTATCCTCCATGTAACCACAATGGAACCCAATCGATGGGATGTGGAGGGGAAAAAAGAAAAGGAGCATATATGTGCGACAGGGTTTCTGATGTAAACTCAACGATAACATGCGACTTAAATAAAGGCTTTAGTAGATATTGTATTCTATCATGTAAAATTCAAGCACATACAGGCGCACACAAAAATATACAAAACACATACCCATAAAAAAGCATGCATAGACATATTTACAAGTGCTCAGACAGACACGCACACACAACCTGACACACATACAGACAGATGCGCACACTCCTTTAGGCACTCACACCCACACGCAAAGAAAAACAACAACAACAAACAATGCAACTCGACAAAAGCACGAGGCTATAATGAACGATTTATCTGCTACTAAACGATCGTCTATCTTACACCCCCTCCCCCCTTCCCAACTTCGCTCATTTGGATCACCTCACAAGTGTACACGTATACGCCTATTCTCTTAGTGCGTGAACATGTTTCAGGCGAAGTGGCATCATATTATTAGAGATCTATTTATACATGTGCATCTACATTGATGCGCCAGAGATGCAATCGATCGACAGATATACAGGCTGACAGACTGATACACAGACAGATCGACAGACAGACACACAGTTAAATTTACTCGTGGATGTCATAAGCATAATATACAGTTTAAACACAAAATCTTCGTAAAAGGGTTTTCCACAGAGTATGGAAAAGCTGTTCAAAATGCCTAACATTAGAATCTAAGTACACGTATTAACGTGTGTAAAATGAAACATCCACAGTACAATCAAAATGTAACGGATGCAAAGGAGGAAGTGGAGTCTGGCTTTTATTAATAAGGACCCTAAGAGTATTATTAACAATCGCAAGAATCGCCAGCCAAACAAAATAAGGTAAGCCATACCAAAAAAAAAAAGAATAGGAAAGTACCGGAAAGTGAAGGCAACAAAAGGTTATCTCGCAAAACTCACCGGCATGATGTTTTGTTACTTGTTGTTTCGTCCAAAAATACAACAGACACGGAGAGGGAGACAGGCAAACTCAGACAGTGCTGTGAGAGGTAACTCCGTACACTTCAGACGACAGTCCGTTGAGGAAGTAGTCAAGACGTTTGCTGGACAGAATCTGCCGGCGTTCGGAGCAGAGGGTGGGTGGGAGGGAGTCGACGAACAGGTCAGGCGGGGAAGCAAGGAGAGCAGCGGTGACGATGACGGAACGCGGGCAGGCCAGGTACAGAGAGTAGAGAGAAGGGGAGGTTTTCGCTCTTCCGCATCTGCTGCTCCCTCTCGCTTTTTCGCTACCCACAACCCACCTCTCTCTCTCTTCGTACCTCGGAGCTTACTCGCGGGTAGATCATATCAAAACCGCGCACCCGTCTGAGAAGAATCGGGTATCAGTAACAAGGAGTTTTGAAATCGATTCTATGAAGTATGACCTTCTAATTTAAAATGTGTTTGAGTTTAAAGAAAAACAAAAACAGATTTCTGTTCTCAGTGTTCGATCGGTTGCACCTTCTTAGACGAGAATTTAGCTAACTGGTAGCTGATAGTTAAAACTGAGAAAACGCTAGATTGGGTTTGTAAGGCGATCCTTCCAGATTGAGAATTACCTCAAAAGGCGTTTTCTTTGGGCAGGACGCCATAGTGAATGAACTGTAGTCCCACCGAGAATGGAGACATCGGATGCCCTTAAAAGGTCAAGTAAGTAAGCAAGGGAGAACACCACCACAACCACTACCAAAAACAGCAGCAACAACAGCAACAACAACAGCAGCAACAACAACAACAGCAACAATTGCTGCTCCAAAGACACCGACAGTTGTTGTCTTGCAGAAATCATTGCTTGAATGACATTTCCCGGAATGGAGGAATGGTTAACTTTTCTTGAGAAATGAACGAGCACAATACGAAAGGAACTATCTAATTCGACTTTCACCCAAAGTTTTCCCTTTCCCCAGCATCAGGGAAGGAGAGACAACAGTAACCCGTGTTCAGCTACAATATCCCCATTCCTTCTATCTGTCTATGCATGCATTCATGGTGAGTATTTCCGTTATTTTATCAGTCTCATGTGTGTACCAGAAAATGTAACATGACATCGTTATGACAAGTACTGTCCCACCTCGTTATACCGCCTGCATTGGGATGAGCATAAAGTTGGCGGTACAGCGGGGCTGGTGGTTCAACGGGATAGCATCGATTGCCATCTTGACTGTTGGACAGACCAGTAAAGGCAGGAGACAAACTGTGGCCAACCTTGCCTCATGTAGATCTGTCTTGCGCGATTGCCATACTCAGGGCAAACAAAAACAAAAACAAAAAAATTATAATAAACTACCAAATTATAATAAACTACCAAAGAAACACCCCCCCCCAAACCCCCCCCCCAAAACACACACACAAAAAACACAAAAACAACAACAACAACAACAACAAAAAACAACAAAAAACCAAAACAAAAGCAGGTAGCAACAAATTAAAATCACAGTTCCAGTTCATCATCATCATTGCCTTTCTCACCCTGCACCAGGGTATAGGTCACGGACAAACACCTTCCACCTTTCTCTATCCTGGGCTAGCCTCTTGATGTTATTCCATGTGGTTGAGCGATTTTCCCGGAAACCAGCCTGTTCCTCCCGTAGTTTTGGATCCGTTGCTGTCTTGATTCTCTCCAGAATGATTCTTTTGAAGACCTTACCTGATATTGAGAGAAGAGTGATCCCTCTGTAGTTGCTGCAGTTGCTGAGATCCCCCCTTTTTTGGAAGCTTCACGAGGTGTCCTTCTTTCCAATCCTTTGGGAACTTTCTCTCTTTCCAGATCCTGGTAAGCAGTGGGAGGAGGATGTCTGCCGTCACATTGGCATCTGCTTTTAGGGCTTCAGGTGGAATCTGGTCAGGACCGGCCGCTTTACCTTTGTTCAGCTTCTTAATGACATCCAGAATCTCTTGTTTTGAAGGAGCATCACAGCAGATTGGTAACTCATTTCTTGCTGGCAGGATGTTAGGTGGGTTACTCGGTGGTGGTCTGATCCGGAGAATGTTGAAATGCTCTACCCATCGTTTGGACTGAGCTTCCTTTCCAAAAATGTTTTTTCCCCTCTTGGTCCTCTACTGGTACTTCAGGTTTCCCGTATTTTCAGCAAGTGTCCTTGTGGTCTGGTAAAGGATTCGCATGTGCCCTCCTACCGCTGCTTCCTCTGAATTCTCTGTCAGCCTGTTCATGAATTCCTCCGTGTCTTTTCATAGTGATTTCTTGACATCTTTAGCTGTTGTCCTGTACTGCTCCAATGCATCCGCTCTTGATCCTCTGGTTCTACTTATATTCGCTTCTGCCTTCAGCTGTCTTCTTATCTTAATTAAATCAAATGATTGTTGCCTAATCCATTCCTTGTGCTCCCATTTCTTCACACCGAGTACTACTTGACAGCTTAATGTAAAGACTTCTTTGACCTTGGTCCAGTGTGTATCCACCTCCGTGTCCTCTCCGTCAAGATCAGCCAGAGGTTGAAATCTGTTCCTCAGCTGCAGCTGAAATTCTTCTTTCTTGTGTCTGTCCAACAGACTTACTTGGAGCTTCGTTCTTTTGATTCCTGTGTTGGTTCCGTGCTTTTTGAGTCGAAGCTTGAGTTTTGCCAACAGCAGATGATGATCCGATCCAACATCTGCACCTCTCTGTACTTTGACATCTTCCAGTGAACGCCTGAACCTTCGAGAGATACAAAAATGATCTATCTGGTTCTCAGTCACTCCATCTGGCGAAACCCATATGGCCTTGTGAATCCTCTTGTGGGGAAAAACAGCCTCCAATGACAAAACTGTTGAAAGCACATATATTTGCGAATCGCTCACCGTTCTCACTCATTTGTCCCAAGCCATGTTGCCTCATAATTCTTTCATACCCCACGTTGTCCTGACCAATCTTGGCATTGGCATCTCTCATTATGATGTTGACATCCTTCCTTGGTAGTTTGTCGATGACCCCCTGGAGCTGGCTGTAAAAGGCATCCTTGTCTTCATCTGAAGCATCATTTGTTGGGGCGTAGATTTGGACTATATTCATGTTGATGCTCTTGCACCTTGTAGTGAATGAAGCCATGATGATCCTTTCCTCGTGTGGTTCCCATCCTCTAAGTGACTTCTGTGCATACTTACTCAAAATGATTCCCACTCCTTCCGCATGGTACTTGTCTTCCCTCCCAGAATACAATACTTGTTCCCCCGAGGTGAGCTGCTTCTGTCCAGACTGTATCCAGTGTGTTTCGCGGACTCCTAGTATATGCAGCCTGTATCTCTTCATCTCTTGTACTACTTGAGAACTCTTTCCTGCTTCATGCAAGGTGCGAACATTCCACGACGCAATCTGGAGAGACTTGTTCGAAGGAAAAGGTTTCTGGTCAGAAGAGTCCTTTCGGCTTTGTCTGCTGTCCTTCATTGTTCGTGCTGGTGCAGAAGCTCCTCCGTCTCCCAAGATCGAAAAATAATAAAGCTGTGTTTGCCCGTGTTTCTGTAACTTACTGTTTTTTACTGGGTTGGGTAGTTGGCCCTCCTCAAACTGGCACTTTTTGGGCGACCAGACCTTTGCACTTTTAGTCGCCTCTTACGACACGCAGTGTCACGGCAGGTGTATTCTTTGCTCCCCCATAGTAAAACTATGAGCCCCCCCCCTCCCACCTGCAGGGGCGAGTTCCAGTTACACTTTACATAAATTCAAATTGTAGAAAGCTAAGATCAGAAGCTAGATTATTTGTCAAGGACCCTTTATAAGTACTGTTTTCGATTGTTGCTTTTAAAAAAAATATTCTCGTCAGTCTTCGTCTTGTCATGTAGACGAGCGTGAGTCCTCACAATAAAAAACAACAACTCTAGGGCACCCTCTGGCTTTTTGGTCATCTGGCTTATTACTGGCGACTCATTTGAAGTTTCTCCGGTTACTTTTAAATTTCAGGCCAATTTTTCAAAAAAGATATGGGCCCACACCTAAAAGTAATACAGGTAGCATTTTCATAATCAGCGCAAATCAGGAGTAAATTGATGACGTGTGCCAGAAAAAGGCCATGCTCACAGAGGTGTGTTTGGGAAAGAGATGATTAAACTGCCGCCGTGTGTAGTTTGTACCCCTGGCAGTCAATTCACTGGCTGTATAGCGGGGCAAATTTAATTTAGTTTAACATTTAAATTAAGACCGCACAACTCAGAGAATTGGCGGAGGGCGGCACAAAGGAACACACTCTATGTTTATTTAGGCGCTCCTTTCCGTACCACGGCAAAACCTGGCGGTAAACGGGGCTGACGGTATTAGTATTATAACGTTGGAAAGGGGTGGGGGGGTATAAAGAAGTTTGATTGTACACATCAGTAAATAATTAAAAAAACCAAACCCCAAACTGATTCAGCCGTCGTTCTATTCAAGGGGACCAACGTAGGAAAAGGAACATTCGGTCGCCGTACGTCCTGTAATTTTGTTTTGGGGTACTAAGAATTGATTTGTCTGTGATTTATTTGAGAGCCCAGAAATTAGTAACATTTTAAAAGCTGGTCGACGATATATAAAGGTGGAATGGGAATAAAGATTATTATAATTTTTAGTTATAAAACGTTTCATAATGTGACATGTAAGTAGTTTGAATACTGGCTCATTGCTTATTTATGTGCGGGTGGTTGGAGGGCAGCATTTGGTACATCTTGCTTCTTTTTTCCCCTCTATTGTTTCTGTCTGTCTTACTTTTTCGCAGCACTGAATAACCCGTATTGTGTCAGCATACTTCTCTTTACTCAAACAAACGCTTATTCATATCTAAACCGAGCGATTTCGTTATATTGAATATCGAATACTAGAGCCTGATGTTGACAGAAGGCCTTCGCGGTTTTGAAAATTGCTGAAGTACGCGATTCTGAATAACTCCCGCACCCGCCGGCAAAATGGATGAGATCACTGATCTTGCCGGAAAGTACCACGCCCCCTATTTTCGCCCTCCTACTCTCGACTTATTGACGTAGCAATGTGGGTTCGTAACGCGAGAAAAGTTCGTTTTTTACCGAGCGATGGATAATATACTAGGCCTATACGTTTGAAAGAGCGAAATCTCTCTTTCTCTCTCTCTCTCTCTCTCTCTCTCTCTCTCTCTCTCTCTCTCTCTCCCCCTCTCTCTCTCTCTCTCTCTCTCTCTCTCTCTCTCTCTCTCTCTCTCGCTCTCTCTCTCTCACGCACATTCACACACCCCCTCTCCCCCCCCCCCCACACACAAACACACACACGCACAAGAACATTCACATTAGGTGCATACGAACACCTTCACGGACATATTTCGTATCTGACTTTCAAACGACTCACAACCACGTGAACATACCAAAATGATTGCATACTACATGTATTTGGAAAGCTCTTCTGACTTTTTTTTTTTCCAATTCCAGAAACTTTAATTCAACACAACACCTATTCAGACTCGCTCGGAAATTGGTAAGATGGAAGAATGAAAAAATGCAGCTAATTTGGGGCAGCAAACAGTTGCAATGCATTCAATTGAAATGTCCACAATCTGATAACGGCAAAGTATAATTCACAGGGTTAAACATTGAGATAACATTGTTTCTGTTGTATGCTGGCCCTCACCGGCCTTTTGACATGGCCCACCCACATTGATTGAAGGATTTGTAGTGTTGGTTTGCTTAAGTTAACTGCTCGCTCTCTCTCTCTCTCTCTCTCTCTCTCTCTCTCTCTCTCTCTCGCTCTCTCTCTCTGATCTCTCCCCCCCTCCCTCTCTCTCTCTCTCTCTCTCTCTCTCTCTCTCTCTCTCTCTCCCTCTCTCTATCTCTCTCTCACTTTCTCTCATTCACACCTCGCTCTCCCACCCCCACCTCCCTGACACATATTCGCCCTCAAAACGATTCACTTTTCTGCAGAAGGCGCTGACTGAAATCAGAATACAATTTGCGGATGTACATGATAACTTCATGGCAAAATGTGCACAGTATGACTCGAAGGTCTGTTTTGTTTGGGGTGACTTTCTTTTTCTGCTTTGCACAGATTGCTCATTTGGCGATGTCCTGTTAGGCTTACATAACGGAGACACAAGCGGCCACCGTGTTAAGTCAGTTCTTATTTCGAATAGCAGTTTTTGCCACTCTATAACCCCCACTTCATAAAAAAAGAACAAAAAAAGTAACAACAAACAAACAAACAATAAAAGTACCCACCCCCCAAAAAAACAAAACAACAACAACAACAAACAAACAAAAAAACAACAAAACAAACAAACAAACCAAACAAAAAAACAAAAACACCAACCAATGCAACAACAACAACAACAACAACAAAAACAACAACAACAACAATTTACCAACAGCATCATCATCAACATCAACAACAACAACAACAACAACAACAAAAACAACAACAACAACAACAACAACAACAGCAGCAGCAACGGTAGTAAAAAACAAACAAACACACACTCAAAACCCCCAATACGGTAGCACTAAAAAGTACTCCACTCCCATTTTCAACCCCTCCCCCCGCCAAAAAATAAATTACATAACAACACCCTCCCCACAAACAGCAACAAACATGCAATATAAAAATGGAGATTAAAACTAAAACTGAAATTTAAAAAAAAGAAGCTAAGCGTGAAAAAAGGGAAAAAAAACAAAAAACCCCACCCGACTTCGTAAAAAAAATAAAATCATCGATTCATGCACAGAGGCCACATATCAATTATCCATTCAACCCAACTTCCCTTTCATCTCATCCGTAGCATCGCCATTCCTACCACTATCTTTATAAAACATATCGAAATACGATTTTGGATAGTTAAAATTATAGGGGCTCATCATTATCATCATCATCATCATTGTATAAAGAAGGTATTAAAACAGTTAAGACCTTGTTGTATTTCCAAAAAAAAATATTTTTCACAGTTCAACGTTTCGCCAATAAGGCTTCATCAGGAACATAGTATTTGAGAAAAAAATAAATGAGTGATGACGCCACAGCAACAAAGTGTTCACTATAAGTTACGCATTGGTGTGATTTGGACAATATCGGAAATATCTTCATTATCATCATCATCATCATCATCATCATCATCATCATCGGCCTCCTCATAGTTGTCGTCATCGTTGTCGTGAGGCGGTGATTACTCGCTTATATAATATCTGTAGCGCCGATGTAAATAATGGTAGATAAGTGTCCTGAGCAAAAGAACACATGCTGTTGAAATCATCTTACCAGGAGAAGTAACCTAAATTTTGGTGTTTTATTTATTCACCAAAGAATCCCACACACAAGCCTTTATGATGAAAAAAAAAAAAAGATTATTATCATTATTTTTTTTTTTTAAATAAAAAAAAAAAGATTAGAAGCAAAGATACAGCTCTGTTAGGGATTGTCACGGGAGTCTTTTTTGGATCGGAACTGAAAAGCCTAGTTTGGGATGCAAGTCAAAATAGTCATCATGAAGCTGTTAGGGTCCAACTCGGGGTAATTTCGAGTGCAGACGTAACAGAGGGAAATTGAAGGTGTATAAGACAAAACAGATGTGTGGAAAATTGATTCTGAAAATAATTGGCCTAGTGTTAGATTGTATATTATAGTTATTAGATATTTATACCCTAAGGCATCGAATAATCGGGAAAAGGGGGGGGGGCATATTCAACCTCACCCCTGTAGGCCTACTAGTTGGAACAAATCTTTTTTATTTCTGTCAGTTAAAATAACAAGAGATCATGAAACTTTAGTATGGATTAAGGAGGGGGGGGGGGGGGGGGCAATAAATGATTCTGAAATTTAATAAGCAAGAGGGGGGGGGGGGGGGCACTCGTCCGATACTTTAGAGTACCGATAGAGATGGGTAAAAAGACTAATAGAAGCTACTGAGTGATAGATGGAGAAATAGATAGATGGATAGATAGATAGATAGTCATATTAATTACTAGCATAAAAATAGAATTTCGAAACAGCATAATCATGTTATAAAGTTAACCTTTAACATTTGCATATAGAACTACTTATAAAAGTGTTTACATTCCAACGAGTGAAAAGAAAGTATATTGTCGAAAGGTCCTGATTAAATTGAGGTACAATATTCCCACATGATAGAAGTTTCTGTACAGACTTCTATTTTATTTCAAAGACAGAAAGTATTACAGTGCTGCCGAGTAAAGCCAAAACGAAACAGTGAGAGTATCACTCCGCCAGTCAGAGGTCAAACAGTAATGCCGCCGCCGATAAGGCTGTTTACCAAAGCGGCAGAATGAGGCTCAAGAAGGAGGTACTTTTTGCATATTGCCAAATTTATTTCCGTGTTTGTGTTTGTATGTATCGCTTATGAGGTATTATATTACGCTCAAAACACTGTTTATTGTTTTTCAGGTTCTCAAAACCCGCTGCAAAGTTCCTCTTCACTTGGCTAAGTTTCTGAATCTTTCGGGCTTAGAACTTGGTAAGTGATAAAGAAGCGTCTTGTTGCTATGTTGTCATTTCCGTTTTCGCATCTTATCTTTTAAAATTACTTTATAATTGTCTTCCAGAGATGCCATCTCCTTTCTCGCTTTCTTTCATTTACCTGGCCTTTTATTGTCTCTGATGAACAAGAAATTTTTTGACCACGAATACATCACAAAGATTTATATAAAACATGTACTTATGTCTTGGCCAGAGACGTTTGTGACCGCTTCGTGTGGTCAGCTGCTGCTTGCTCTTGCCCGCTACTGTGTTGTCCTGTTTCAGTGTCATGCCACACTGGTGCCAGTCACTCTTTCAGTTTCATTAACTCATTTTGATACTTTTGTCAGTCAATACCCATATTTTCTTTTAGTTTCTACATCACCTCCTGCCTAACCAGTAGCCTAAACGTTTCTTTCTTTAAAAAATGTTTTATATTTTCTTTATAGGCCTATCTTACTCTTGTTGAGCTATCATGCAGTTCACTTCGTCCATTTTAACTTACTTTAATTATCTCTCATGCCTTCCATCTTCATAGGTAGCATAGCCATTTATAAACAGTTCCTCCTCAAAGATGTCCTTCCTGTGTATCGTTCTGATGTTGTGCTCAAGATTTGATAATTTTATTACATCTGCCTCCATCTTTCTCCACAATATTTTTTCCTCTAGCCTGAGGATGTTCGTTTTTCTTTGCATTGTGTTGTTCAACTTGAGCAGCAATATGACATTTGCAATGTCATCCTCCCCACTCATTGATTTGTTTGTTTCTCTCTTAGAATGGTTTGGCTGTGTGTTATTCTCACATTTTTGTGCTTCTGTCACGTTTCTCTCTGTTAGGTATATTCACCCACTTTTGACATGTCGATTTTCCTATTCTCACTCACTCACTCACTCACTCTCTGTCTCTGTCTCTGTCTCTCTGTCTCTGTCTCTGTCTCTCTCTCTCTCTCTCTCTCTCTCTCTCTCTCTCTCTTTCTCTCTCTCTGATGAGGTTCTAGAGATATTATCGTCTTTCCATCTTACTGCTTTGTGTAGCTAAGACTGTTTGAACGCCCATGTGATTGGAGGGCTCTACTGGTAGGTCCTGCTTCATTACTCCCACTCTGTTGTATTGAGAAATCAGGACAAAGTTGCACAAATCAGAGACAAGACCATTTATTCAGTGCAAGTCCAGACTCTGTCTCGGTTTGTTTGGTTGGACTATGAACCAGGACTGAGAGTAGATTTGTACTCCACAGTTACAGAAATTTACATGTTTACTAAAACATTTTTATTTTAAACAGGCATAACGTTGATTGTATTTGAGTGGGAATTTTCCGAAGGAAATTTAGTTTTAGTTTTTGTGGAGGTTTTACGGCGCTCGCAACTGCATAAGGTCATACGAGCGCCAGAAGATTAGAGGTGTTACAAGAGAGTAACAAACATAAAAAAGAAGGGGGAGATACGGACGATAAATGTTTGATAGGAAAGAAGAAGCAAACCACACCAGAGCACCCGCCAACCACCCACCAAAGGAAATTTGTCGAAGACTATAAAAATGAGAGAGAAAATGGAAAATGCACAAAATAACACCACAAGACTAGTGTGGAAGAAAAAGAATTAAAATCCTTCATCAAAATGGTTGAGAGCTCTGCAATGGCTTCCAAATTGAC
>NW_004797396.1:183440-205969 GCF_000002075.1 Aplysia californica
ACACACACACACACACAGACACACACACAAACATATGCATGGTCATACAAACACACTTTACACCTGCCAGCATATGACCACATATTCTTTGTAAACTGATTTGTATACGCATACTGTCTAACACTGTGCACATGCATGCACAATATTCTGTTTTAATTTATTATAGTCACCTCTTTGCTTTTTTGCTTTCGTAAGCCTGATAAATTTATGTTATGAATTTTGCCAGCATTTTCATAAAGAATGCATAATGCATGTATGCTTAAACAGCTGTGGATAAAATATGTTTGCAGTACCTTTTAAGTTCAGAAATATCTTAATTTTTTGTACGCATACTTTTCACTTTATGTTAATTTTCGTTCCAGTGTTACTTATTATAATAATCAATGTACGTTGGATTCAAAATTTTAAAGAAAATATTCTTCTCTTTACAACTCTTAAACTTCTTTTTGTCTATGGTTGCAGTAAAGTTGGAGAAAATAAGCAGATGTGAGAACCTCCGATGGCTGATTGCTCGTGACAATAAACTGGAAGATGATGAGGGACTAGAGAATTTGAAGCAGCTGTGGTATCTGGACTTAAGTAATAACAGTGTAAGTAGTCTATCAATCTTTTTGTTTTTTGGTGTGCATAAAGAAATTTAAGAGTTAATGTTAATGAAATTACTGAGTACAAAGAAAAGTAATTTAGTTATTTTTTCCTTTTGCTTTATTGGGGACACCTATATTGCTGTTGGCAAGGTTTCATCAATGTTGCTAGACTGATGTATCTGCTGATATCTTGGATTACTTGGATTATTTCTTCTCACCTTGATTTTTATACGTATAATGCTTTTTTGGTTTGGCGGAGGGGAAGGGGATAATGTCTTGATACATTCCTGAACTATCAGCAATCACTTTAAAAAGGGTTGAATGTAGTAATTAATAGCTGATCATTTTGAAGGCAGGGACATGCTTTGTTCTTTAACACGTTCCACCCACGCAGCGCCAGAGTGCACAACACTTATCCCCACGGACCAGGATACAGGTGCAGTACACGCTATATCACACCGGTGCTAATCGGCGTCCCATGGGGTAATGGGACGGTTTCTTACCATTGCCGATCAGCGCCCCGTGGGGGCAAAGTGTTAACGCACTTGCTATGACTGAAATTGTTTTACTAATATCACCAGAGTGTAAATTTGATCTACACGATATATGCAGATGTGGGCAGGTAGCTCATGTTTAATTAAAATTGTTCACTGCTGTGATTATTTTTTATGCAACGACTTGGAAAGGTCACAATTTGGTCATCTTTGTTATTGTTTGTTTATTTTGCTTTTCATTTCCAGCTGCGCTACATTGACACCTTGAGCAAATTCCTGGCTTTAGGCAGCTTGGTCTTATCCAACAACGACTTGAAATGGATGGACTTGAGAAAACTTCAATATGGCCACTTTTTAAGCATCAGTCTCCATGGCAACAAAAACCTAGACTCAGATCCTTACTGTACGTCTTGGTGTGATTTTGGAAATGTTTTGATTTTCAACTGAACTTTTTTTTGGTCTTAAGTCAACTATAGTTACATTGATTTTTATCTCAATGAAACTTCTATATGCCTGCCTTTATGATCCATTGATATAAGATTTAAAAAATGCAGCCCCTTTTAAGTTTTTCTTTTGACAAAGTTTCAATGATACTGTGTATTTTTAAAATCCATTTTCAAATATTTCCCTTGCCACCTCATTCATTAAAAATTTTATTGTGATAATATTTTGCCTACGTTTTGAATTCATTATTTCTTTTAGCTAAACAGTTGTAGTGAGAATACATATAATTGTAATTTTAAAGTTAATTGCCCTGTCTTTTCATCTTTATTTTTGTGATTTTTGTTTCATTGCTCCTTTTTATTATGAACAAAAATTCTTTGAAACTTTCATATTTTAGGAAAAAAAAATTGTATACTAAAATCTCTTTCAAATAAAATGCATATTTGTGATTCATGTGGGTTCTTTTTCTTCATAGCTCAAAACTTTTTAAAGACTCCATGTCTGCTTTGAACTCATTATTCGGTTCAGTATGGTTACTTCTATCATAAATGGACACTATTTTCTATTGGCTTGAAAGTCACATAAGGGCAGTTTTTATGTAATCAACATATTTTTATTGATCAATAAACGGGAGTCAGGTTTGACTAAATATCTGATAAGTTTAGCAATATATCATCCTTTTTCTATTTGCAGATCGAATCCATGTGATAGATAGTTTGCCTTTGATCTGGGAGTTAGATGGACGACTTGTCACAGGTGAGTACTCAATTCATAGTTAGATACTATGGACAGTGCAGAAAATGAAGGCAACTGTTCAATTAAAAAGGACAGTATAGCCAAAGAAAGCTCTATTTAGAGAAAATTTATAGTTTTATTACTTACTGTGATTTAGAAGTTTTCCTTTTTTGAACATACTTACATTTGAATAGAATGCTTTCCTAAGTACATTGGTATCCGCTAAACTGCAACCCAGTGAAGAACAACCTTCACCGAACAGCAACCTAATCTATGTAACGGAATTTTCCTACATGATACAATCCCCCTTAAACAGCAACTTTTTCTTCTAACAGCAACTTATGTTGCTTTAAATTGTCAAATGAAATTTCTTTTTGAAGATCCTAAAACATTGACACTGGTCTTTAATCACAGTAGTGTACGCTTCCTTCCTCTATTGTGTATCTCCTGAAAATATCAAAATAACTGCTCCTGTCAAAAATGCGCTACACTGAGAATGGAACATAGTACACACCTTCTTCACAAAAGCCACCCTCCTTCAAGATTCTGAAGGGAGGAATCTCAGTCAGTGTGCATACCATTACTGCCAATGCTTGAATTTGGCCTATGTTGTCCTTTTCTAACATAAGAACATCATCACATCATGCAGTTATGACTATGCGTGTGCTTTTGTGTGTGTGTGTGTGTGTTTGTGTGTGTGTGTGTTTGTGTGTGTGTGTGTGTGTGTGTTTGTGTGTGTGTGTGCACGCACATATGTGTGTGTGTGAGTGTTTTATGGGTTGTTTTTTTTTGGGGGGGGGATAGAGTTATCATTATCTTTTGAGTCTACAGCTTTGAAGTTTCGTTCTATAGAAAATTGATGTTAAATTTGAAAGTTCTGCCTATTTTATATAACCTCACAGTGTTGAAAGGAGCAGTAAACAATGCAGTTACCAATTTTCTGTTGTTCTTTGTATACATCTTAGTCTTATTTTGAAGATCAACATCAGTTTACAGTAAAATTCTGACTGAAATATCTTTAGGCCATTCCCAAAGGGCGGACATTAACATGTTCTTGGGGGCTCTCGTGGCCTAGAGGTTAAAGTGTACGCCTCTCATTCAAAGGTCCCGGTTTCGAATCCGGGAAGCAACCGGAAAATTTTCTTCTCTAAAATTGTCTCCTTTCACCTCCTTTCCTGCTCTCTAGCAATGTTCTGTCGTCTGCTTTCTTCTCCACTTTTTGGCCCCACCCCCTCACCTCCTTTGCCCCCTTCTCTGGGCTCCTGACTCTTTCTGCAGCCTTTCTACTGTTACTCCTTGGCTCCTTCTTACCTTAAGTCTTTCAGCCACACCTCTGTTCTTATGGTAGGTAAGATCTACACCTAGCCTTCTCGGACAAGGGTTAAAAATCTCGGAGGTCCCGTGTGCAAGTTGCGCACGTTAAAGATCCCTTGGTGGTCTAAAATCGAAAAGAGTAGGCTTCGGCCGCCATCCGGGCAAAATTTAAAATTTCCTACCAACTGAAAAATGGTTAATGTGTCCCGCACTCTCATATATGACGTAATGCAGTTGCGAACGCCGTAAAACACTTGCCAATCAAAACCCCCCAAAACTCCATGTTCCTATGCACAGTAAAATTGTAAATGGGCTAATTCATTGATGTCATGTTCATAACTGTGCCTTAACTGCATACAGGGAACTGCTGCTTTTTCTTACCTAATCCTTACTATCGTAATTTTTCTCTACTTCTTTTGTATGTTTGTCACTCTCTTGTGACCCCCTATTTCTGGGGTGCCTTGATAGTCGAAGCAGATTTTGTGCTGTTAAAGCTGGAGAGGTGAGCAGAGTAAGCCTGATTCCCTGTATGGACTTCTCTGTTGACATCCACCCCTTAGAGCTCCTATGACCTTATGCAGTTGCGAGTGCAGAGTAAAATTCTAAATAACTGGACAACTTGATAATGGTTTGATAACGTTTCTCAGATTTAGCAGGACATGGAAGTGATTAAAAAGTCTTGATCTTAGTTTTCTATCAAATCAGACACATTTAAACGCAGAAAAAAAACTGGTACTGTCATTTCATACTGTCACTTCATGCAAATTTCGTATGTATTTTTATTTTATCACAACAGTGACAGAACGGTTGCATGTCAAACAGTTCTTCATTGATACAGAATACACACAGCATCCAGTGGTGAGAGTTTGACTTATCTGTTGTCCTCGCTGTGTTTATCGTGTTGCATGGTTATGTTCATTTCAAGAAATATTATAAGAATAGTGAATGAAAATCATAATTACTTCATAGAATTTTATTTTACTCTTTACAAGGCCATACTTTTTATTTTAAAAAATTATGTACCAGGTGTTTTAAAAAAACTTGTCTATCAAAGAATCAACAATAAAACCGAAACCTCTGAAAATCCATTTCCAAAAAAATGGTTCACTTATAGCAAATTTATGCGCCTTGAATAAAATCAGCATTTGAAGCATGAAACACCTTGCATTTTTTTGCAGTTACCTCTTAAATCATGTCTGGAATGTGATGTCTGTCACAGGATAAGCATTTTTTTGTTTTTGTGTGAAAGACAAAGTTTCAATCATTCCATTGTGGAGTGTGGACTTTTTAATTGCTGCTCTCAAATGAACTACAGCAATAAAATGTCTGCTCAGTGGGCTATTAACCTCTCAGATGGAATTTTATTGTTTCCTCACTGTCAAACACAGACTGAGGCTCTCTCAGGGATCTTGTTTTATGAAAGGATTTTACAGCAAAAGCTTTTTCCATTTTGCCCTACTACATAGTGATCATTGAATGCTGGATCAAAATAATGGCATATTACGTAATGCCCATAGTTTCGTTGAACTTCTGTCCATATATGATGTAGATTTTCGGACAACCATTTGACTCATGGAGTTGTTTATTTTGCTGTAAACAGGTTTCTTTGAACAGCTAGTACTATTATTGGGTAAGAGTAAATTTGGCTTCTAGATTTTGTTACATGTTTTGTGTAGTATTGTCTTTTATGAGAAATTTGTGCAAATTCTGTTTCCCTGTATCTTAAAACTATATTTTGTTTCTTATTTTAGAGACACAAACTACCTCGTCAGTTTCAAACGTCAACAATGAAAAACATCGGAACACAAGGAATTGTCAGTCAGGAGGTAATTTGTACCAGTGTCCTAGCTATCCTATCACTCCTTGTTAATGGTCAAGGGATGTCTGCAGTGGCGGGGCGTAGTGAAGGGCTAAAGGGCTTGAGCCCCACCCACTCGTACCCCCACCCCAGACTCTTTCCCTCCGTAAATGAATGTTTCTTCTATTAAACATGGGTCTCAATATTCCGCTATTTAGCGAATTTCCGCTACTGCCATTTCCTCCGCTAAACTCTGCTACCGCGACAGCGGGCCAATCAGAAAAAGAGTTGCTTCGAGCAGGGTGACTGCCAGACCCTGGGAATTACCCGGGAATATGAAAAAAAAATTTCAGAGACCCGGGAAAATTCATAAAAGATCTCGAATATTTGAAAACCAAATCCAATAACGTCTTTAAGTTCATTTTTGCCAGTCGCGATTGTGATATTGATTCGGCTTTTCCCGGTCTGGGAGTACGTTTCTCGTGAACAGGTGGCTGTGGCGGCAAGTGGAATTGTATGTGACACCGAGGCTCGACTGGAAAATTAAGGTCTACTTTCTCTTTCGTTACCACTCAGAAATTTGTCAGTAGTAGTCTGATAACGCAACATTTGTAACATGCAAGTTCGGCATTACGTACGTGGTGTCTCTATGAAAATAGATCAATATTCTTCGCTGTCCTGCCACTAAAAAAAGAGAAAAGAAAGTTATACAAGCGTCCTGTCGGGCTCTCCATTGTGACCGGTCAGTGAACCTGCAAGCGTTCTGAGCGCTGCGAAGTACAGGACTCCAGAATGGGGGGGGGGGGGGGGGTGAGATTATTGATTTTTTAAAAAGATACACCCGGGGATGGGGGGAGGGCTGGACGCAACACCGGAGGAAACTGGAAGCAAATTTTTAATATTTAGAATTTTGATTACTACTGCAGCTCTCTCGAAAATAAGGTGCGCGTTGGTGCAGGCCTTGTGTGAAATCAGGAACCATCATAAATTGTAAGCGTGTTATTAATCTTAGGGGCCTAGGTGTTCACGTTTCATTGGATGGGTGACAGTAAATTATCTCAATATTTTAGCTTTCTGTTCAAAATTCGCAGATTTTCAGTGTCACTACATCCTGCCCTCCCTAAGTTCTTACACCTCTCACACTGAATAGGTCTACTTGGGCTGTTCAAGTTATTACTCTACTTTGAGTTTGAGCGTTTATTTTTGTTTTTCACGTTTTTATATAAATATATATACTAGCTGGGCCCCCTTTCGGTACTTTAATATCAACTAAAAGTCATTGGCCTACTATATTTACACTCAAATGGAATGGGGGCAATAAATCTTGAGAGATGCAAAAATATATAAGGTATAGATCTATACTCTCAAAACAAAATGTGCCTCGCGAAATATCACTTCTGGATTTTCTAAAATTACAGAGACAGAAGCGTCGGCCTACAAAAGCGATCTGCGAAATAAAGAAATTTAGCTTTTTGCAGCAAAACTGTCTCCATACTGAAAAAGCGAAGGGCGTCATGATCTGGAGACTATTTTAAAGAATCTTTTGGCGAAAACCGCATGTCGATCGATGCAGCCATTAAAAAGCCTTTTGAATAGCAAAATACAGCCACAACAAATAGATAATAGATATATATATATATATATATATATATATATATATATATATATATATATATATATATATATAGGGAAAATATAAATAAGTTGGACGGAACCCCAGTGCGCCACCACTTTCTGTACATAATCAAGATTACAAATATTTGGTAAGTGACTCTTACTTGAAATTATCCTCCGAACCCTGAAATTGATGTGAAATAACCTTGCTTTGATAAATTGATGGTTTTTGTTTCAGCATTCTGGGGTTCAACAGTATAATAATAATGGGTGTTGCACGAAAATGGGCTTTTGTCGCGATCACCTGGAAAGTTCCTACTTTTAAAAAATTCTGAGTTGGGACCCATGAATAAATAAGATAATCAGTTGAAACCATTAGAACTGTTTCAGAATCTTCCGCCTCCACCTTTAGTTGCATGCGGTGAACACACATGCTTGCTCATTTATCAAATCGCTGTAGACACCGCTTACAATGATAGTAACCAAACAGTCAATCAAATGTGTTTAGGGCTCAGCAAAGGATGAGCCCATTCCCACGGTCCTTATTTAATGAAACTCTTCTTGAAAAAAGGTAAAAGAAACAAACGAGAGCCCGTGGTAACTGTTGTTAGAGAGGGCTCGTTCTCTGCCAATCCAGACAACGCGGGGAAAGTTCATGACACTCTTTCCCCAGAGACCCAGTAACCAAAATACGCTCATGGGCCCTCGTTTTAGGAATATCAGAGAGGGTTTACAGTATTACTGTAAAACTCTCTGGGAATACCTTGCTTTCTGAGACCCCGCGGCCTAATCCAGTTACTGTTGTATGTGTGGGCTTGTGTGTTTAATTAATTAATTAAATAATTAATTTTTTTGGTAAGTGTTTTACGGCGCTCGCATCAGCATAAGGTCATATGAGTGCGTTTGCGTGTGAGTGTGTGAATGAAACATACTCACACATATCTGGAATGTCCTCAGAACCAAGGAATTCTTACCTTTAACTTTACCTACCCTGATTTCTCAGCCCCACCCACATTTAGAACCACCCACCACCACTGGATGTCTGTAAACATGCAAGTCAATTCATTGTACAAACTATATTTTGCCTTTTGAAGGATTTTTTATTGTTCAAACAGTTCTTGCAAATGCTCATCTCTTTACTCAAACAAGCAAATAAACAAATTTTGCTTCTTTGACTGCCCATCTGGTGTATTATGGACATCCTTATCTGACTTGCACTCCTCTCATGCTGAAGGCCAACATTTTTGCATCTTTTATGATACAAGTGGTGTTTTTTTCACAGTGCAAGTACATCTATTCCAAGTTTCCAATGTCAGAGACTCACACCAAACGTAAGTCTGCTCACTCAAGCTCGCATCAACTGAGATTCATGTTTAGTAATAGTTACAAGCGTCATGCTTTGTTTGGATAATTTTTTAAACAGTAAAAAAGTTCTGAACTTTGAATTGAAAGGGACAGAACTGCTGCAAGCTGACAAAAACGCCTTTTTAGAATTCTCAGCAGTTTCGAGAAAAGGAGATTTTTTTGTCAACGTAACTATTTTAAAAGGTTTTCTTCATAAATCTTAATTCTAATCTATTAAACAAAGTAGTCACAGTTGCACTTTGATTTTTTCACACAAGTAGGGCAACTGATCAGGTTTTTTATTGAGTAAATTAAAAAAAAATTGAAGCCAAAAATGAAAAAGGCGTTTTTGTCAGCTTACGGCAGCGAAATATGAAAGTCACATAGGTAATTGCACCTACAGGTATGTATCCGTATTAAAGGCTGATGTATTATATTAAACACACTTTTCATTGGTTCATGATACATTTTTAGGAGTCACACTTTTATATTATGTAACATGTATTCCTTTATATTTTTGGTTAATGAGAATGTTCCCACAACTTTGAAGGAAGATTGCACATCCCTGGGTATATGGCACATTCGCTTTTGTTCTCTTGTCCAGCTCAAATATATAATAGGCGTACTAGCTGGGCCCCCTATTGATGAAAGGAATGATCGGTGCATAACATCAACTGTATGTCATTGGCCTACTGTATTAACACTCTACTGTAATGGAGCAATAAATTTTGAGAGAAGCTAAAAATTAGAAGCTCAAGATCTATACTCTCAAAACAAAATGGGCCTCGCGAAATATCACTTCCGGCAATTCCACTGTGGAGGACAGCTATGCAGATTTGTTTAGTTTCTCAGTGGAATAATCACAAAGGCTAAAGAACGAGGGGAAGTTTTTGTCAAATATATTTTTCTAAATTCAGGAAATTAATAAATAAAAAATCGATCTCCGTCGTGGGGACCTATCTATCTTTTTGCAGGTACTTGCCAAATTTCAACTTTGTTGCTGTCGTAGTTTTATTGGAAAAGTGACACATGTATTTCCTTGTTGCCAAATATATATAATAGATATCGCTTCTTGGCCTTTTGGTTAAGATCAAAGTGTAGTATCCGTTCCCGACTTTTCCTCTGCCTTGTGCCCACTGGTAAGCGGGACGGCTACTGCAGAAGCTGATGATGGACGGAGAAGTCTGTCCCTCAATTATCTCTAGTGGATGGATTACCTTCCTCTTTTAAAAAACAAAAGAAAAGAATAATATGTGTTGACATTGATTTTTTTCTTCCCTCTGACCTCACTCACTCACTCAATTACTCGGGGAATAAAAGATGTGAGGACAACAGAAAAGGATTCTGTCTCTCATATTTGCTCTTGTCAAGTGAAATACAGTGTAAATAACATTGAAGTATTTATTGAGATACTTGCTGGGTTCAGTTTTTGATTGTGATTAAAATATACTTCTCTGCAGATACCGATGAACGTCGATTAAAGTATCTAGCTCACATGGTTCAAGAAGACATTGTCCAGTGGTCTAAGGAACTGGATAGCAAGTGAGACTTTTTATCTGTGTTCTTTTTCTTGTAACACACTTATAAAAACAATTAGAAAGAAATTAAAAGAATTAAAAAGAAACAAAAGTAGTTTCTGGGATACTTGAATGACATACAGGCCTTGAATATCTTGTTCTCAGCGGAAAAATAGAAGACAAAAGATGCAAGGGTAGACCAAAAACAACTTACTTAGAGAACTTGAACAGATGGCTGACTGGGAAAGACTTGGATAAACTAAGTTTTTTTAGAGCGTCCAGTGTCAGAAATGAATAAAAATCATAATTGCCAATATCTGCTACAGATGAGGCACTTCATTATAAATCAAGAGAGACTGCTTGCATAATATTTTTGCTGTTTCCTCTAGCCCTGAACTGAAAGATCTTTGACTTAAAGCTGTGTGAAGAAATCGGCTGTGAGCTGGTTCAGAGGCATATTTTAGTGTTCGATTTACACATCTCCTTTTTATTTTTGTAAATGGCATTAAATGAAAAATTCTCTTGCTTCTTCATTGGTTAAAGAATGGGATACTGCTTCCCTCTAACAAGTTTGCAGCATTTTTGTCTTGAATGTAACTCAGTCTGTGTTTTTGAAAATTTGAAGCTTTTTATTCTAATGGTCTATAGTCTTTCAAAGTTGTAATGTTTGTTCTAAGCATGCAAGCTGAAGAAGAACTTATGCTTTTTGCACAATGATGATACAGATGATAATAGTTTGCATTTATATAGCAAGTACCCCTTCTCAAAGTAGGCTGTATTTGCTTTACAATTAATCATTTCTCTGAGAGGCTCTATGTCTGTCTGAAACATTTTCAGCTTCATTTGACATTCCTAGACCATACTTTAGTTAACAACTGAATACTTTTACTTACTTTATTTTTCTGATCTAGTAGCCATCTGAGCGCTTAAGGCAGATGTGGCCTGATAACAAGTATATAAAGAAGAAGCTTTGATGCCTGTATTTCTGTAAACTATGGGACTCTAAACTTCTCTTTTCTCTCGTTCAGTGATCCTGGAAGGCCAAACATCAAGGAGAAATTCCTGGATGACCTGTTAGAGAACCGTAAAGAGGATGTGGAAAGATGTAACATGGTGCTGCTTCTGCTGGTGGTGAGTATCTTAGTTTCCTTTTCCCTTCTATTTTTATGATAAGAATCAAAACTGGTTTTTTAAAATAATGCGGTCCTGAATGTTAAAGTCTGGCTTTAAGTGAAAATGGGAAGACCAGTGTCATTGTTCATTTATTATCTCTAAATTTATAAGTTCATTTTCTTTCTTTCTTTGTTAAGAAACAGCGCAAAAATTGCAGAGATTTTGTAAAATTTGAAACCTCACTCCTAAAATATAAGAGGAAAAAGGTTGCTTTTTCAAACTCCTGTGTTATGGAAAAATGCTAAGACTTAACCACATTCTTTAATTGATTGAATTCTATTTTTGTTAAGAACAGAAGAATACAGATTTGAACTTGACTGCATGTTAAAACAGTTTTATTTGAAATGAATGAAAGACCTGAAAAGGTTCCGAATGTTTATTTTTTAAAAATTTGTCTTCAACTTCAGATTTCTCTGGAGTTCCAGCTGCCAACTGCCCTGGTGGTGACTGTTTTGTCTGCTACTCAGCTGAATACCATAGGGTAAAATCTTCTTTGACTTCAGTGATTTTAAAAATTATTTTTACTAAATGTTTGTAGTTAGATGTCTCATGAAATTTATTGGATGAATAATTAATTTTTATACACTCTCTCAATTTGTGAAATAGATTTGCATTACTTGTTTTCACTGCAAATAAAGTAAACGAATATGTTTGTTGAAGGTTCAATATGGTGATGGCGACTTCTCTCCAACATATAACATGACCAAACCAAATTATCAAGAGAAATGTAGGGTTTAAAAAGAATTCATCCCTGTTTTCAGATCTGCACAAACCATGCCCCTCTTTCTGCTTCCTCGTGCATACCGCACAAAAGTCATCGGGGTTTTGATCAACGCTGCCAAAGTGGACAGGGACAATCATGTGGTGAGAGCAGCTGCTGGTTTATAAGTTGGTGTTCACTGCTTAGTAGTTGTTACAGGTGTCTTTTCATTTGATTTTACTTCATATTTTTTTCAAAATCATACATTTGCTTAAAAAAAGCTCTGTATCAGTTCTTAAAATGTGCAATGTTTTATGAAATGTCTTTTACTAATCTTGTGATTTATGATTGTGGAGTTGTATTGTTATTTTACATTGTACTTGAAATTTTTTGGCAAAGGTAATTAAAAAGGGTGCAGTAGGTGGAAGGAAAACTGACGAAATCTGAGTAGCAAACCAAACTCGTTTATTAGGCAGAGGCTATATTATATTAGAAATGATAGGAGCAGCGATTTTTTTAGAAAGTCAATTCCTGAAACTGCAGAACTGACACAGAACTTATAAAAAGTAGTAGTCTTGAAGTTTACAGTATGTGTTTGTGGTCTGTCATTTTTATCCCTGGAAGACACTCTTTGCTTCAGGTGATAAAATTACTGAGATCAAGTTATTATGTCTTGATTTGTACTTTTTAAATGGACTGTCATATTATTTGATTTACTGGGGAAACTAGTATAGCTACTTCTCATTTTGTGCAAGTCTGAATTCAATTATATATTTGGCAACTTTTTTAAAACACATGTGTCACTTTTCCCCTAAAACTAGCACAGCTACAGAGTTGAAAGTGGGCCAGATTTTTTATTTATTCATTTCCTGAATTTAGAAAAATATATTTGACAAAAAGTTGCCGTCCTTCTTTGGCCTTTGTGATTATTCCTCTGAGAAACGAAACAAATCTGCGAAGCTGTCCTCCCCAACGGAAGTATCAGAAGTGATATTTTGCGAGACGCATTTTGTTTTGAGAGTATAGGTCTAGACCTTCTAATTTTTTTCATCTCTCAAGATTTATTGCTCCATTCCAGTAGAGTGTAAATATAGTAGGCCAATGACTTTCAGTTGATGTTAATGCACCGATCATTCCTTTCATCGAAAGGGGGCCCAGCTAGTGTTTTAATATTGTTGTGTTTTGATCAGATAAAATTTTGACTCAACTGAAAATTCTCTGTTAGCTGTTCGACTTTATTATTACTGTCAGGCATGGATAACTGAAACATATTGGGGATTAACAAATGTGTTTGACACATCCATAATTCAGGTGAACTTATAAGGCAAAAAATTCAGAGAGATACCTGTCGGGGAATGGCAAATTGTATGAGCTATCGGAGATTTTGAGTGGGTGGTTGGCGGGTGCTCTGGTGTGGTTTGCTCCTTCTTTCCTACCAAACATCTGTCGTCCTTATCTCCCCTCCTTCTTTTTGTGTTTGTTACTCTCTTGTAACACCTCAAATCTTCTGGGGCTCATATGACCTTATGCAGTTGCGAGCGCCGTAAAACCTCTACTAAAACTAAAAACTAAAAGAGATTTTGAGTTGTCCGTGTTTGAGTTATCTGTGCCCGACTGTACAAGCTGATGTATGTATGTATTCATATCTCCCTCCTTTCCCCCATCCTTTTTTTTCATCCAGCAACATGAAGGAGGACTATACCCTCAACTGTTCATGTGCCTGTACTACATAGTAGCTCAGTTGACTCGCATCAGCCAGACCAGCTACGCTAACATGAAGAACATCAAACCCCTCTCACAGTGCGTGTTGTCTGCTCTCTTGTTACAACTGAGATCAACATCATCTTAATTTTGATACAATTTCCAAGGGGAGGGGGGAGGGGTATTAAAGTTTATTTTTTATCAAATATTGTACAGAGACATTTGTGCCCTTAAGGTTATATTGCTTTATGAGAATTGTTTTCATACTTGGCTTCATTTATAAATGTGTGTAGATAGATTTGTGTGGGTGCATGTTTTTGTTTTGTTTAAAGTATGCATGTGTGTATGAGTGTGTATTTTTGTTTCTGTGTTGGAAAAAAATGATAAAAGAGAGCAAGGTGGAATTAGAGAGAGAGAGGAAAGAGAGAAAAAGGAAAGAAAAAGAGGGAAAAAAATAGACAGAGAGAGAGAGAGAGAGAGAGAGAGAGAGAGAGAGAGAGAGAGAGAGAGAAACAAAGTGACTCATTATATTTGCAGATAGTAATAATAATATGATTATATTACATCTGCAACTTCATACAACCGTGCCTTGTACATATATGACCATTAACTTTTGAACTTCAACTATTTGTACCTTGTCATGACAACTGCCCTCTATTGTTTCCTCCTGACAGTAACTCTGACTATATGGCCTTGATGGCCAGTGAGGTGGTGTCCTTGATGATGCAGGTGCCAAAGTTCTTTGACTACCTGGGCACAGACACAGGTGAGAAATACAAACGTGCCTATGAGTAATTCAAGGATTTAATGAAAATATTTTTACGCCCCTGTCAATACAATTTAGATCGTTTTGAAGATCGCTTAGACCCTGCATTTCAGAGGCAACCTGACCAGCCCAGCAGACCTAATGAAATGCTTGATAAAAATTCTTTCTGCTGGTGAATCAAACTTGAGTCTTTTGAGTGTGATGGTAAAACGCATTACTGCTACAACACAGATGCAGGTGCCGATGAGGAAGAGGTCAAAGGTATAACAAAAGCCTTAGAAGCATATGCTGTGGCTTGTAATAGTAAAAAATGATTATTATTACCCAGGTGAAAGAAAATGATTACATAACATAGGGAGGGAGGGGAGAGAGAGAGAGAGAGAGAGAGAGAGAGAGAGAGAGAGAGAGAGAGAGAGATGGGTTTATCCATAATCTATACTATTACCCCAGCAGCACACCTGAGAGCATTCTGAAACAACCTCAACTTCCTGGGCAGTATACAGTGCAAGCTGCCATTTATAGGCTCTAAAACACTAGCATACTGACAAGATTTTTCGCTGTCTATGGTGGGTACCCATTCCCACCTGGGTGAAGTGAGGAAAATTCGTGTAAAGTACCTTTCCCAAATACACAAAGTCGGGTCCGCGGCTCAAACCCCTGAACCCACAACCTCACAATTACGAGTCCGGTAGCCTAACCACTAGGTCATCGAAGCCACTTCCAATACGTTCTTTCCCCTTTTAATCAACGCAAGCTTCCCTTTGTTTGTGTCCCTCCCAGGTGTGATCAACCTGACAGCTTCAGCCACCGGGAGCTTTGAGACAGTGTACGAGATGCAGGAACTACTGTTGGAATCTCACACTTTGCTGGTAAGCCCATGGGGGAAAGTGAAATTGATTTATGAATAAAAATGACTAAAAGTTGGAAGGCAGGTTTGTTGTGAATGCACGAGGCTGGAAGATGCTCTTGGTCTAAAAATACATACAGTACTGCTTTTTTTGGACCCATAGGGAGATATTTTTTGTACAGTACAGCACATACAAATTGGAATCTGCACTGTAAGATCAATGGGAAGGCACCTGGCACCTGGAGAAGAGTCACAGAGGATGATGTAGAGAAAAGTGGGAAGACATGGAATAATTTCAACAGGCTAGCCCAGGATAGGGAAAGGAAAAGTGTGTGTTCTTGGCCTATACCCTGATGCAAGATGAAAAAGGCAATGATGATGATGACGATGACGATGATATACAATTTCTATTTTGTGACCTTGCCCATTTTTGCTCGTGAACTACTCTCAATATACAATGTCAGACCAATACAAAATCTTTTAAACAATCTACTGTTGGACCGCAATGTTCAGTGCCCTGTTTTTGGCGAGGGTTATTTTATCTAAGTCATCCTCCGAGTGACCAGCTGCCTAAACGTTGTGTCACCGAGCTATTGACTGTAACATTTGCAAACCTTGCAAGCCTGAAATTATATTATATCAAGTTTTATTTTTGTTTTAGAAGATCACTTGGAAATCATCTTGCATTGTATCTCAATATAGTGCAAGTTTACAGAGCAATATGCAATGTTGGCGCAAAGTGTGGGTATGTGTGTTTTAAGGCATGTTTGACACGTACTCATTGTTTTCCTTGGAAGTAGTAATTTTGAACTTGCATAATTTGTGACTATTAGTTGTTGTTATGTTTGACATTATTGTGAGCCTGAGCAATTTAGGTCTAGTGTGGCTTCCAACTGAATTTTTCTCACTGATCTCCTTCGGGTGTTGTCATTGTGTTAATGGACTTTTTAACTCCTCACTCGGTGTTGATGTCTCATTTAAATCATGCATACTCTACTAAGGAATATAGAGGAGGAAATAAAAACTGACACAAAGGAGCCACCTTAAAGCTCAAAATGTGTCTAAATTTCCATTCTAAAATTTTTTTTTCCCCCAGAATGGTCTTACTTATATTGATGTTAATCAAGGCAAAGCTAAAAAGATAGTTTTGAAAGCCATCCAGAAGAGACTGGACAAGATCAGCATCAAGATGTCAGACATTCCAGTGGGGGATCGCTATCTTGCTGTGAGTTCATGTCTATTCATGAAGTCCAACCAAATAATTGAAACATAATTAGAAACATAATTGTCATTGATGATTAACTGGATCAAAGCATGAGGTACTCACTTTCATCTTGGGACAAAACATGTAACACAGTTTGAACGATAAAGGTCTCATTGTAAATTGAACAAGTGGGAATTACAGATCAAAACACTTTTCTTTGATCTTTGTGAAACTGATTAACATCCTGCGCTGAGCTCTTTTGTTGATCTCAAAGATTTTAAAATCTTTGCTGTAAGATTTTAAAATCTTTGCTGTGGCAAAAAAATGAGTAGGCCTAACTTCATTTTTGCCCTTCCGTAGGGGATGAATAAAAAAACAACATTTTGGGTTATTGATTTTCTTGTAACAGTATCATGGTGTATTGCAGTAACAATATAAAATTTTGAAGATGAGAGTAGTGTAGTGTGACTCCCTTTCTGAAACTGCATTGTTTTCGTTTAATTTACATGTACTTATTCCGATTGTTGACTAATAAAAGATTTTTGATTATGGTTCAATTTGTCTAATCTTTGAGTATTTCATACAATTCTGATTTCTGTTTGATGTGCTGAGCATTTTCTCTGCTTATCTTGTACAAATAATGAAATTTGGAACAGTTGAGGCAAATGCAACAATGTCATTTGAGGTATAGCGAATGCTTTTTTCAGGGAATAACACATCTGTGTTCATAGTAGGCCCAGATAATTTTTGCTGAAGATTTTTATATATGCCAACATTAACTTGAGACGTTTCGAACGTGGTTCAATTTTCGAGTAGTTAAAGAAAAATTATCATAAAAAACGTATTTCATTCACAATCTTTTCTCAGAAATTGGAGCTTCTATGGTTAGTGCATTTTTGAGAAGAATATTGGACATCTTGATTTTACAAAAGAATGGATTGATTTATCGTATTGTTCACGAGCTTTGACGGTCATGCTCGAAAGATGCTTTTAACTTATTTTAAAAGATTGATGTACAGCAAAGTGGAAAGACAAGGAATAACATCAAGAGGCCAGCCCAGGATAGGGAAAGGTGGAAAGTGTTTGTTCCTTGCCTATACCCTGATCCAGGATGAGAAAGCAGTGATGATGATGATGATGATGTTAAAAAATGGGGGTGGGGGGGGGGGAGGGTTGAAATTGACTTTTACATGACTCTCAATACTGGCCTATTGGCATCCTATCCTCAGTTGTCAGATGCTCTGCCAATCAAACCTCTGCACTCTGTGGTCTGGGCCTCCAACTTCTTGACCAACGGTCAAACAATCCCCTGTCTGGAGCCTCCAATTCTTAACCCAGCAAGGGAGGCAGCTAAACCAAAGCCAGTTCCTCCAAGTGAGTTGGGAAAGTTTCGTCTTCTTTTGCAGTTATCATTTATGTTCTGTTGCTGGCTGTGATGATGTCTGTTGTGTGATTCATTTTTCCAATAGGATATGCTATTTGGTGAAAGTTATTAAGGCATGAACATTTTTTGGATATGAACAGCTGTATATGTGAAGCGTGCTGACAAAATGAGTTACTTCTCGAATTTTTATCCTTATGGAAATAGATACATCACGCTTATAGGTGAAGTTTTGACAATTTATAAGTATGAAATTTTAGAACGCATTTTGTACTTTAAGATTGCGGCATCAATACAAAAAACTATAAATTTCACCCTAGTTTCGATTTTTGGCCAATATCTCCATTTGTGGATTGTGAGAAGTAACTCGTTTTGTCAGCTCGCCTCACATATATAAAAGGTTCCTTTTGTTCTCCAAAATTTCATGTAAAACTGACCTCTCAGCAAGATGCTCATAAATTCATATTTTTTGTGTTGTTCCTTTGGGTATTTTTGACATCCAAAAAATCTAGTTATAAAATTATCATAAAATATATTGATGTTGTGGAAGGCACATAAATTGAATTGTAAACACTTGAAGCCTGTTACGATACTTTTTTATGCTTATTTGAAGACCTTAGCTGTGCCATCAAGATTAGGTACAACAATGTGTCTACTTTTAAAAATCTTCTTTTATCTTACAGAGAGAGGCGAAAATGTCCTTCTGGGCCCACAGGTATGTAGTTAACGTGATGTGTAAACTTTCAAGGTCGTATCTCTTTGAACTTGTAGAAATGTAGCCAAGCAACGTGTTTGGTTTCTAGGTGGTATTTGGTGGTGGAAAGGGGGGGGGGGGGGAGTTTATCTCACTCTTTGTTTTTCTTTTCAAGCATTTCCTTGCACTGTGCAACAATTGTTTTTATGTTTTCTATTTGAATGAGATAAAATGTTAACATTTGCGGTTTAAAGAAAGTTATTATACTGGAGATGAATCCCTTGGATATTTTTGTCTTTTAAATATTTCTACAATAAAATGTACAATGTGTGATGTTATACTTTTATTTCTGTGTTCTGAAAAATCCAGTGGCTGGAGATGAAAGTTGAGAAAACTGTTAGACTCTGATTAACTGACTTGGGGGAGAGCATTGTAAACATTGTAGCAGTGAAGTTGGAGTAATGTTATTGCATTGGCAAACAGAATTTTGTTTGAATTTTTGCTTTAAGTATCTAAAGTAACATTTGGAATACTGTAAAAATGGAAACGTTCTATTTGTAAGGTATTTAATGCACAAATATTAATGTTCAACAGCCATTGGTTGGTTGTAGTTTTGAAACATTATGTTCACAATAATCTGTGTACATTTTGTAAAGCACACAGAGCTTGCTCAATACAAGTGCTATCTATTACTATTATTATTATTATTAATTTTATTATTATTATTATCTAAACTGCTTTGTACCCTTGACTGATGGTGACATACATTGATTTTATAGGTAGTGGGAGAAATTTCCATGCTCATGGAAGGAGACATTGGACTGGTGAAGATTGACGCTGTCCCAGGTAATCTTCAAACTGCACCTGTTGTTTAAAGCTGTATTTTATTGTGTTTAACTATAATTGGGTTTAGAAATTTTCAATATGGTCAGCTACCAATAATGAAGAGGGCACAAACAAAGCAAAACATAAATGCTGTTGCATTTGATTTTTTGGACACATTCTGCTGACAATTTTCTAATTGTTCACTCTCTTGGATCAATAACATTTCATCTGAATATTGCTACCTAAGAAACTAACAGTTGGTTTGTGGGATGTTATTACCTATTAAAAATTTTTTTAAAAATTGTAAATTGTGGCCTTGAAATGACTGAACATGTGCGAGTGAAATTGTGTGGAATGGTTGGAGGGTGTCACTGACAGGCCATACTTATTTCATTAGTATTTACTATGATTATTACTGCCATCTCACTTTCTCAAAATATTGCTGTATGTATGTTTGCCTTTTGCTCAAAGTAACACATTTTGTGTGTTTATTAGCAACGAATTGTATCTTTGACTTCTTTGCTTCTCTCAGTATCTAGCGGAGCAGTGGAGAGCAAGCTGAAATCAAGTGATGCTCATTTCACATTTGTGGATATGAAAGCTCTGTGTTATGCCAAGGATATTGGAATGTGGAGACCCACAAAAACCATTGGAGACAAGTAAGATTTTTTTTTTCTTTCTTATTTTCTCTGATTGCATTGTTCCATAAAAGGATTTTGGTTGGAAATTGAGCTTATGTTTTGGGAAACATTGAAATTCACCATGATGTGTCTTTCCGCTATGTGGCAGCATTTATGAAATGTCAGACTGTTTACTAATTCATTCTCTCTTGTAGATCACTGATAGTGAGTGTTTCTTTTTTTTTTTCCATGGATTTGATGAAAGAAAAGAATTGTGCCATAGAGTACAAATGTGAGGCATCGTGGTGAAATCAGACGCTCGTCAATATACGGAAACGGAAAAAAACTGGCATTTTTCTGCCAGTTTGAAAATTTTTCTCGAATTTTCGATTTTTGGCTCAACACCCTCTATGTCCGTTAAAACACACATTTCTATATGGATTTTACTGAAAAAGGCACAGAAATTGCAAATTTTTAGTTTCCACGGACTCTCAAGCTTTGGAAGTCACTAAACTTTGGCGGCCATTCTATGGCTAATTTTACCTCTGAAACCAGGCAACCCCCACCTTCAATCGCGAATATCTCGACTTCTCTTCAAGTTAGATTGGTATTTTTTTCATTCAAAGCAAGGCAAATGAACAAGCTTTAAGCTGATACCAATAACTCCACATGCCCAAAAATTGACAAGCGCCTGATTCCACAAATTGTTCAAGACACTTCTGTTGATTCAACACAATAGCTTTTAGTAGGCATGGGGCAGATGGTTTGTTTAACTTTACATGTGTGCTGTGCTGTTTGCCTGCTGTGTCACTTAGCATTGTGTGATTATGATTTTGTGGTTGGTTGGATGAATATAATATCATATCAAATTTATGTTATTTGCCATGTTTGTGTTTTGATTTCCCCTACATAACCAGGGTGTGTATGGAAAGTCTCTGTTTTTATGATATTTGCATTGTAAAATTTGATGCAATCTGCTGCCTTTTTCTATATTTCCGTTTGACCGAAATATTTTTTTTCCATTTTATAATTGATCTCTTGATAGTCTAAAATTGCTGACAAATTTGTTTAAAAAATCCTTCTCGAGGCAGTTTTTACCTTAAGTTGGGTATCTGTCTTTTGTTTGAAGTCAGTAAGAACCTCTGTTTTTTAAGTCTGTTCTCATCTTGAGTCAATTTTCATCTGGTATCTGGGTAAAATGTTTAAAAATTATTTACAACTATATATACTTAAAAAACCTCTATCCGAAGAATTTCTTTGTAACTCTTCCTTATGAGCGGTTTGTTTAAGTATTTTAGAAAATGCTGGGCTGGATTTTGAGGATGGGAGTGATATGTTTGAGCATGTTTGTATGTCATTGTAAGACCATAGCATTTTGAAATAGAAAATAGTGTGTTGTATGCATTGTTGTTGGAATTGATGTGTGAATGACTGTTGCTCCAATGTAGCCGGCCACCAAAGAGGGAGGAGAAAAGGTAGGGGCTTTGTATACAGATCTGTAGCTGTAGCCTATTTGCTACTATTTTTGTATTATGTAGCTTAGTCTTATCTATAGCAAACCATTTTTATATTGTATTACTGTTGTAGAGCAGCAGTCTATATTCCTGCAGTCGTCAACATATCTAACTTTATTTTGCTTTAATACAGTTGCTTTGTCATGTGATACCTTGTTGAATTTCTGGCTTTCAGCGAAAGTGAACTTGCACCCCTTCCCTCCCAATTTGGGACTTGAACTAGTTAGCACTTTGGTGTCTTCACACTCCCTGGGGTCTCATTTGTGTCCTTGTGACGTCATGCATGGAAGACAGACGCTTTTCAGAATATGGTCGGTGGTGGTGGTGGGAGGGTCGCTAATCAACTTTTGCTCTCTCTTCTTTTGGGTACGAAGAAGATGATTAAATGTAGATTTTCACTTTTTACATAATTCATATTACAGGTACCAAGGAAAGGCTAACCTTGAATATTTGGGGGATTCTAAATCTGCAGCGGGTTTGCTTTTCCCAAATCGTAGACCATTGTGCAAACACATCAAATTACGTCATACATTATACTGTGCGTGCAGCCAGATGGTCATTCGACTATTGTTTTTTTGTGTTTTGATGTTCCCAATTATTTCAGCAATGTACAATGATAGTGATTGATGATGAACACGTGTCAGAATAAGAGCTCTTTTGACTTTTGATTGCAATGAAAATTATAATAGAAATGACTGTCTCCTTAAGGCTCTCAAGGCTTTCAAAAAGACAATCTTTTCTTTCTTCTAAGTAGTGATAGGCGCAAATAGCTTTAGAAAGTGATATGAGCAGTGTTGCTATCCTTAGTCCATCAAGATTTTTTGGGGGGTTTTAATCCTTGAATTTTTTATTTCTGAATCTCATTATAGTTATGATTATAATCACTGTAAAATAGCAGTAATGCTATCAACATTTTGTAATTTGTCGTAGCATCATTGATAAGCGACAATAAATTTTTTTTGAGAAACAGGATTTTAAGATTTTAAAAAATGCAAATGAGCATTTTATTTTTAACTCTTGTGTAGGGTCTTCAGCATTTTTATTTGTTTTATGTCTTCAACTTGAAGGGCCAGTCTGGCCTTATAGAGCAACATTTTAAAATATTTGATCTGATTATGATTCCTTAGATGTAAGTCACGATTCCAGACTGTGAACAGTCAACCTATAGTTGTGTATTCCTGTAAGGCTCACATGGCTTCACAATAAATCACAAGGGAGAGGAAGAGACCTGTTCTTTTCAAATGATCAAATCCGCCC
>NW_004797396.1:206069-208953 GCF_000002075.1 Aplysia californica
GCCATAGTGACGCAGGTTGATACTCAGTTCTGACCTCTGTCCCTCTGACTTGGATGATCTAAATTGCGTCGATTGGGGCACAATAATTTACATTTAACCCTATCCGTACGTCGTGTTTTACTATTGTATCCATACGACAAGGGCAACTCTATGCCACCACTTTCCAAATAGGAAATCTACTCGTTGATCCAATCCGGACGCTTTGCATAGCAGTCAGTCAATCTCTGTAATCTGAAAACAAAAATGACTTGAGCTGATCTTTGAAAGAATAAAAACATTTGTGATTGATCTTAAATTACTTGGAAGTGCGTTCCAGATCTTGAAGTCAATGGTTCTGATGATTTGCGTTTGGTTCAGTTTGGTGTTTTAGCCCCCTCTTTCTTTTATATAAAGAGGATTAATCACTACCATTTTGAATTCCATTGCTTGTGCGGATGAGCATGCTCGGCATATTTTAACTATCCGTACGCCCTGGGGTCATTTTGGACCCCCGGGGCTGTATTCTTCACATTTTAGAATACTTCTCGTGCGAAGATCTCTTTGAAACTTTCAGTATTTCTCAAAAAATTATTTTGACTGACTGCTATGCAAAGCGTACGGATTGGATCAACGAGTAGATTTCCTATTTGGAAAGTGGTGGCATAGAGTTGCCCTTGTCGTATGGATACAATAGTAAAACACGACGTACGGATAGGGTTAAATGTAAATTATTGTGCCCCAATCGACGCAATTTAGATCATCCAAGTCAGAGGGACAGAGGTCAGAACTGAGTATCACCCTGCGTCACTATGGCTTATGAATATCCTAGACTGATCCCGATTACGGTCGCTATTTTGCTGTTACAGGATTTATGAATACAATAATTCTCTACTCTTTTATCATAAGTTGATTCCAGTTCGTGACTGTTGTTGTTGGGGTTTTTTTTCGTAACCGAAGGTGACGTATTCCGCTTTTCGTATGCGTGTTTTCTTTTGTTTTTCTTAAAATAAATTTTGCTTATGCTTATTATTTTCCCTGTCCTCAGTCCTCATAATTGAGTTGCTTCCTCGAAGTATGTGAGGTGAAACTGATTTTGTATAACTGCCCCTTTAGCATTGTTGACAAAGATACTCATTTTTTTAAAAATTCGAGTCTGGATCATCCTTATTCTTGTGTCATCATTGTATTAACTTCCCCCCCCCCCCCGATGCCATGCAGCGATGCATCCTGTTATATACACACTGCTATTTTTCTTATATTATTTCGTCCCTTGTAATGTTAGTCATTTTGGATATTTTTGAAGATCGCTTTCAGTGTAATGTGCGGGTGGTTTGAGACTACCATTGGTAGGCCTTACTGTCTCGTACTTCTTTTCGTTCTTTCTGTTGTTTCTGTATGTCTGTTTTGCTTTTCCCCTACTACAAAATGACCGTTATTGTGTCAATATAGCCAATTTATTTCTGCTACTAAAACAAACAAACAAACTCATTGTCGTAACATGTGTGGATAGAAGAAGGAGAGCTGAAAGTGAATGTTTACTTTTGTTTCATTGGTATAGTTTTGCTTTCCTGTTCTCTGCATGAGGAAAATGAGAAGCTGATTGAACACGACCGTTATTATTTATTTTCTCTTATTTTAACAATTTGTACGTTTTCTTATGCATGAAGTAGAATCTGCGCGTAGAATGTGTATATCGCTTTGTTTATTTTAGCAACACAAAATATATTCAATTGGCGCAGCTGATATTGTAGTTTTCGGCAATTAGATCCTTTCTTTCGTGTATTTTGCTTCTTTTTTAATGGTTTGGAATTTTCCTCGTATTTTGTCTACCTTTTCCGAGTAAATTATAACTCTTCGGTTACCATATTTTGAATCTGACTTGGTTTGTGTATATGTGATTTCCGATTTTATTTATTAGTATTTAACTATTTTTTTCTTTGCTTGTGTGAAAGAATGATTAGGCCTACAATACGAAATCTTTTATTTTAACGACATATTAGAAACGCCGTTAAGTATGAGGTGATAGAAAAAAAGAAAGAAAACAACTCTTTAAAAGACGATTTTAGTTCTCCATTTAGAACTTACTTGACCAGTTACTTACTACACGGGTCTCCACTCAAGGTGTGGCTATCTTTGAATAGCTATGGCGTCATGCACGAACGACGCGCTTAACTGATTTTGAGAACGAGGGGTCGAAACTTTTCTATACTCGAAACTTAAGGCTGTGGAGGGTTTCAGTCTGGACCAAAAAATAAATGGTTCGAAACTAGCGAAATTGAGTTCGACCCTGCTCTTTCCAATGTCACCCTAATATAACGTTTCTGCCAACCGATTGTACTGACGTACAGTAAATGTCACCCTTTTTCATCGCAGAAAGACGTGAATCTTAGAATTGAGGAGCTATTTAGTTGAATCCCGCTCTTGGCTACATAGTTTTTTTTTAATGGTTAAAAGTAAATTTCAACACCCGTTCTAAAAATGTTTGTCGCGTCTCTTCAGCATGAGGTAACGGTGGCCCTTTTCGGTCGCATGGAGAGTGGAGACCTCTGAATGTGCCCACTAGGGTACGTTCCTTAATGAGGACTAAAATTTACTTTTTCTGTAAAAAAAAAAAAAAAAATTAATATAGAGGCTCTAGTCTGTAGCTTTAGAGACGTGTCTACATCGTATGTTTAAATTAATATGAACAATACCAGAGGTATTTTAAAACAAGTTAAAAAAAAAAATGAAAGGTCAAAGTGGACATGACAAGATTGTGAACTGAATCAAGAGTCAGTAATTCATATGCCATTAGATCATGGCCGACGTAGAAGCCTAAGACCCTTTTTGCCTTTGCCATTTGCATGATATTCTGTCTGTCTGTCTGTCTGTCTGTCTGTCTGTCTGTCTGTCTGTCTGTCTGTCT
>NW_004797396.1:209053-210378 GCF_000002075.1 Aplysia californica
GGGGGGATTAATTTTAGTTTTTGTCTGACTGTCGTCTTTTTGGAAGGTTTGAGTCAGCAAAGAGAACGAAATATATATTTTTTTAAATTAATAAAACCCAGGCAGTTAGAATAATGGACATACACACAAAACGGAATCATGTTATACAAAGTTAAAGCCAGTTTCTTTCTAAACCAAATTTTAGAAGTTCGTACTTTTTCTGATTCTTCATAATGCTGTTTTATTCTTACTAGTCAAAAACAAGAAGAGAAAGAGAGAAGAAAATGGGAAAGGGGGGGGGGGGCTGAGGAAGAGGACGGAGATGAACCGCATCAACAACATCAGGGCGTTCACAGCAACATGGCGCGCAGTTCCAATTACCCCAGACGTCCTTGACGCCGGAGCTTGATTGGTGTCCTCATACATCCTTATTAGAAAGAACATTCCAGAAAGTCTAGGGGCAGTTACTGTCCAGATCCTCATGCTAGTGACAAAGGACAGGGACTGAGCGTTAGGAAGGATTATCACCTGCCCGGATAACACAACTCCTCCATCCAGGCGCTGTGCAGTAAACATGCCTGGCAGAATCAGATTTACGAGCATTTCTTCCATTTTCTCCCCCAAAGTCTTTCGGCATTCATTGTCAATTACCGAGCTATTCTAGGCGGTATATTATGTTTTGTGGGTCTACCTCAGATTTCAACAAAACTACCACGGATTCTGAATCTTTCAACTACAACTGACCTCATTTGTTTTCTGATTCCAGGAGCACAAACGTAGTGCATGTATTTCCTCAGTTGCGACAACTGTTTGATAAAACTCGAATGTGACTTACAGTTATCGTCCGCTTGTCTCTCTCGTGACTTGTTCTTTCGCTTTCATCTCTAAGATGGACGAGAGATGGATGGCCGGCTGATGCTGTTGGCTCTCTTTAAATAGCCCCCAACAGATAGCCTCGCTGCGGTAACAAATGCGTTGTAATGTCTACGTTCTGTTTTGTGATAAAACGTGTTAGCGCCCTGCCCGGGCTCAGATTTGAAGGTATCGGGTGGACGCAAAAAGTGGAATTGGAGACATTTTGAAAAGAGGAAGGTTGTTTTTTTTATCTTGTGACGCTGCACGCGCCTATACACACACCAAAAGAAAATTTTTTTTTAATGGAGGCAAGTTCAGAATGCTTTTCACTTTCGAGTTTTACTCTCCTGGTGTTTTGGTATTTTTTTTAAAAATACATGTAAATGTTAAATGCCTTTAGACTGGCAGATCAGAGGTATTATGATTAATCCTTGGCTATGAATAAAACATTTATCAGACTCAGTTGAACCGGCATTTCATACTTTCGTTTG
>NW_004797396.1:210478-212714 GCF_000002075.1 Aplysia californica
TCTGTCTGTCTGTCTGTCTGTCTGTCTGTCTGTCTGTCTCCTTCTGCTCTCTCTCTCTCTGTCTCTATCCCCCCCCCTCTCTCTCTCTCTCTCTCTCTCTCTCTCTCTCTCTCTCTCTCTATCTCTCTCTCTCTGTTTCTCTCTCTTTAACAATGAGTTTTACGATATTTGCAACACAAATAGGTAATATTATCTATCTCCCCCCCCCTCTTTCCCTCTCTCTTTCTCCCACTCGCGCGCGCGCACACACACACACACACACACACACACACACACACACACACACACACTCTTGCTGACAAACACACGTATACGCAAACATACATACAGTCTTTACCACACTTAATACACTTCTGGATATACGTGCATATTTTTTTACATTGGCTGTGAAGGAAACTGAAGGGGACTGCGAACGGTGTACCTGTTAACCTTTCAAAATAGAGCCCATACAATATCTTGCAAAATGAGTATGTAACTAGGTTGTATTTGAAAAAAGCTGGTACATTATGCATGTATTTTTTTAGAAACATAGAGTAAGATACTATATCCTAATAAAATTTTCCTTATTATGTTCCGAACTCAGTCAGTCTTTTAGTTCACACGTATCAAAGTTTGCCTTTGTCGTTTTTAATGCAAATTCTCCCCCCCCCCCCCCCTCGCTTCCTCTTATTTTCGCTCTGTTTAAACAGGTTGTATGTTTCAATAGTTTAAGACATCAGTTTTATAGGGTGATTTTCGCTTTATTTAAACAGGGAGTATATTTCAATAGTTTTAGACATACGTTTTATAGGGTGAAAACTTTTTCAATTTCAAAGCAATGAATACATCGAGGCACGGCAGCCATACGTTGCTCAAAAGAATGTTGTATGGTATTGACATAAAGTTGACAGTGATGAAAGCACCGGCACCCTGTGGCATGTTGACACAGCAGTATAGGCCTATAAGTATTTTCTACGTGCTATCAAAGAGGAAAATGTTTAGTGTTGTTTTGTATGGTGTGTGGCTGGCGCGTGCTCCAGTGTGGTTCTCTCCTTCTTTCCCACCCAACATCTGTCGTCCTTATTTCTCTTACTTCTTTTCTTTGTCTGTTGCTCTCTAGTAACACCTCTAATATTCGGTACTCATATGACTTGTGTGTGTGTGTGTGTGTGTGTGTGTGTGTGTGTGTGTGTGTGTGTGTGTGTGTGTGTGTGTGTGTGTGTGTGTGTGTGTGTGTGTGTTGCAAGTGCTGTAAACTTAAAAAACCCACTAAAACTGAAACTGTTTTGTATGACCACACAATGAGTCTTCTTTTTTCAGGAGTGTGGATTGTGGGATATGACAAACAATATCTCAAGCAGATGTCTCAATTTAGTTCTATACATGAATAGGGGCTTTCCATACTTTTTTGGGGGGATTGCAAAAGGAAGAGGCAAACTCCCCCCCCATCTAACCCCCTTAAATTTATGCGTTTCCAGGAAAATTCAAGGGACAGTAATGAATGTTGCTTGCGATTTGGGCCCCACATTTGATTTTCATAACACATGTTTACAGATATGCATGAAAACTGGAAAGAGCTGTGAAGTTCATCGCAGTTCCACATTTGTTCCCCCCCCCCCCTATTGACTATGAGTAATTTTAGACCAACGCACCAAAACAGCAACAACAGTAACAGTAACAGCAACAACAACAACAACAACAACAACAACAACAAAACAAACTTGTCTCATCTTTGTTCTCAAGACTAAATTTCGATGTAAATAGAAATTAAAATCTGTACGTTGAAAACTTTCTTTCTCTCTCTCTCTCTCTCTCTCTCTCTCTCTCTCTCTCTCTCTCTCTCTCTCTCTCTCTCTCTCTCTCTCTCTCTCTCTCTCTCTCTCTCTTACTCTGTTTTGTGTTTTGACCCTTTGGTTGTAAATAATTACAGGAAGCGGGCTGCTACGCCCTCGCATGCCAGGGCCGATTCTGGTTGTGTGGGATGCATCTCAGTATAAAGACGGAAATACTCTATCGAATATCTTAGACACCAGTCTATAAAATATCTTCCCCACCTGGGAGTCGTCGAACGCAGAATACGGGCGTTAGATTACCGTGTGAGGAGAATTTTTATCGAGAGTCTCTGTATATTTTTTCTTTGGGCGTTGCATCCCTCTCAACCATGGTCGAAGCAGCCTGCCTCCTTATTGAACTAAGTAGTGTTCATAGAGGGGTAAAACGTGTATTATTACAATTTTATAAGTTGTGTGTGTGTGTG
>NW_004797396.1:212814-214282 GCF_000002075.1 Aplysia californica
TGAGACAAACACACGTATACGCAAACATACATACAGTCTTTACCACACTTAATACACTTCTGGATATACGTGCATATTTTTTTACATTGGCTGTGAAGGAAACTGAAGGGGACTGCGAACGGTGTACCTGTTAACCTTTCAAAATAGAGCCCATACAATATCTTGCAAAATGAGTATGTAACTAGGTTGTATTTGAAAAAAGCTGGTACATTATGCATGTATTTTTTTAGAAACATAGAGTAAGATACTATTTCCTAATAAAATTTTCCTTATTATGTTCCGAACTCAGTCAGTCTTTTAGTTCACACGTATCAAAGTTTGCCTTTGTCGTTTTTAATGCAAATTCTGCCCCCCCCCCCTCGCTTCCTCTTATTTTCGCTCTGTTTAAACAGGTTGTATGTTTCAATAGTTTAAGACATCAGTTTTATAGGGTGATTTTCGCTTTATTTAAACAGGGAGTATATTTCAATAGTTTTAGACATACGTTTTATAGGGTGAAAACTTTTTCAATTTCAAAGCAATGAATACATCGAGGCACGGCAGCCATACGTTGCTCAAAAGAATGTTGTATGGTATTGACATAAAGTTGACAGTGATGAAAGCACCGGCACCCTGTGGCATGTTGACACAGCAGTATAGGCCTATAAGTATTTTCTACGTGCTATCGAAGAGGAAAGTTATTAGTGTTGTTTTGTATGGTGTGTGGCTGGCGCGTGCTCCAGTGTGGTTCTCTCCTTCTTTCCCACCCAACATCTGTCGTCCTTATTTCTCTTACTTCTTTTCTTTGTCTGTTGCTCTCTAGTAACACCTCTAATATTCGGTACTCATATGACTTGTGTGTGTGTGTGTGTGTGTGTGTGTGTGTGTGTGTGTGTGTGTGTGTGTGTGTGTTGCAAGTGCTGTAAACTTAAAAAACCCACTAAAACTGAAACTGTTTTGTATGACCACACAATGAGTCTTCTTTTTTCAGGAGTGTGGATTGTGGGATATGACAAACAATATCTCAAGCAGATGTCTCAATTTAGTTCTATACATGTATATGTGCTTTTCATACTTTTTAGGTTGATTGCAAAAGGAAGAGGCAAACTGACCCTCATCTAAACACCTTAAATTTATGCGTTTCCAGGAAAATTCAAGGGACAGTAATGGATGTTGCTTGCGATTTGGGCCCACATTTGATTTTCATAACACATGTTTACAGATATGCATGAAAACTGGAAAGAGCTGTGAAGTTCATCGCAGTTCCACATTTGTTCCCCCCCCCCCCTATTGACTATGAGTAATTTTAGACCAACGCACCAAAACAGCAACAACAGTAACAGCAACAACAACAATAACACAACAACAACAACAACAACAAAACAAACTTGTCTCATCTTTGTTCTCAAGACTAAATTTCGATGTAAATAGAAATTAAAATCTGTACGTTGAAAACTTTCTTTCTCTCTCTCTCTCTCTCTCTCTCTCC
>NW_004797396.1:214382-215948 GCF_000002075.1 Aplysia californica
GTAATTTCTATTTGGGAATAGTGCTTTACTGTTGTGCCTTGTTTCTTACAGCCCAAAGTATTTTCATAAATTTGTTTCGGAAAGACCCTAAAATTCAATTATTTTTTTGGTATGTTTAAATAAAGGTACACCATCCAGTCCACGGACGAGCAGACGTTCACCACACTGACCCATGGGTCAACAAAAGCCAAGGACGCCACGCCTCTGATCTATACCCCGCGGACAAAGACGGGTATGGTGTACACTCCTGGGGCTCTCAAAGCCAAGGTCAGTGTGAAGTCAAACTTGGAAAACTGTTAGTTAAGGGAACGAAGTTATGTCTTCTAAAAAAATAAAACAAGAGAGAGAGAGAGAGAGAGAGAGAGAGAGAGAGAGAGAGAGAGAGAGAGAGAGAGAGAGAGAGAGAGAGAGAGAGAGGGTGGGAGGGATTATTTTGGTAAGTATTTTGACGCGCTGAGCTCGCAGGACATATAAAATATTTTCAGTTTGGTAGGGCTCCGAAATGGATTCAATTCAGAGTCATCCGAATCGTTGATCAGTATGATATTATTATAAACTGACCAAAAGATGCCTTTGATATCAGCAATATTCCTCTTCAACTTTAGACAAACACAACAAAGCTTACTTCGACATCTTATTTGCTAAACATTTTCTGTTCTCTTGGAACTCTGGGAATACAGGATTAACTGGTACAGCGTTAAAACTAGTACATCCTCTGCATCACTTTAGTAATTGGTTATGGATGAATATTTCTTTCTCCAACGATACAATTTAGATCATTTAGGAGTATTTTGCAGTATTTCAACAGAAAGATGGAGGAGGATATTTTATGATACGTCATTTTCCCCTCGAGGGAATCAAACTCGTGCCTTTTTCTGTACAAGATAAAAGTGCTAGACGCCCAGTTTATTTTGATCTAAACACACCTGTGTATGAATCTGAAGAGGAGAAATTTAATATTTTGTACTTTTTCCCATCAAAGTATTTCTTTCCTTCTTTCTTTCTTTCTTTCTTTCTTTCTTTCTTTCTTTCTTTCTTTCTTTCTTTCTTTCTTTCTTTCTTTCTTTCTTTCTTTCTTTCTTTGCACATACGGTCTTTTCCCGTGATTGCACGCACGGAAGATTGGCAGACTTTGCCATGTGTTTGATGTCGCGCCGCTGTTATCGGTCTCAGGGGACACCGATAATTTATCAACAAGATTTAAACTTTGGCCGGGCTGATGGGTTAGTGGTCATTTTTCTCTCCTCTCTCTAATCAGAGGGCACAAATGTGTCATGGCAACTGGTCCAGCTTTGTTTTTATAATTCCGAACGAATGGTCGGTTCTTGTTTGAGCCAGTCAGGGCGCTCCATTTTCTTGTTTGGTATCATACTGAACTACGGACAGGATTGCTGTGGTTTGAATCTCTGACTGAGCATTCTTAAACTTTGACTGTTTTGTTGAGTTTTTAAAGCTCTCAACTCATATAGTTATGTCCTTCCTACCGGAGAATAGTGTTAAATGCAGGAGAACCGTCTCTGAAATAACCCTGTAGTTTTGGTGTGACTGTGTGTGTGTGTGGGGGGG
>NW_004797396.1:216726-223852 GCF_000002075.1 Aplysia californica
GAGAGAGAGAGAGAGAGAGAGAGAGACTGACAGACTGACAGACAGACAGACAGACAGACAGACAGACAGACAGACAGACAGACAGAGAAGTAGTTTGTGAGTATGTTTTGTGTACTGAACTTCGACCCCTCCCACACAGAACTCCTTTGCGGCGGCTAACGGCGAAGAACTGGATGACCTATTCCCCCAAGTCAACGAAGAAGAAGAGGAAACAGACGTACAGCACACGAGTCGTCACCCCATGGTTGTCCCCATCAGCACACTGGATCATGCTGCTGATGTCAGCGGACCCCATCCCCCTGACCACCTGTCGGCCGCGGTCAAAACTGTGGCGGTGATCAACACGGACACTCTTCATCTCCATGACAACGTGCATCACATCCGGGGCTTGACGCCGCGGGAAGACTCCGCACGCTCCTTCTCGGTCTCGGCCACCCTCACCCCGACCACGAATGACCAGCCCACGTCACGAGTGATGGAGTCTGCCGGCGCCACAGGGGTAAGTGAAACCTCCACTGCTGCCTCCGCTCCTTCACTTCTACGGCAACATTTGTAAAAAATAGTTGTTTCTTAAAAAATGTCTTCTCTAATAAAACCGTACACATGTACCAGATTATAACAAAAAGGTTTTACAGCTGCATTGAAAATGACTTTATTCTTGACGTCAGAAAATGTCGTGCTTTAAGAATTTCCTTTCGTGATTTTCTTGACAAAAGGAACAACTATATAACTAGTACAAGCAAAAGTCCCAGAATTATGAAACTGGTTATCATTTCAACAACGACATCATTCATTGCATCGAATAGGTGAAATAAGCTTCATGCAGCAAAATCTACTATAGTAATTGAGCTAAACCTTCTTAGCACGATGTGCCACCAATTATGATCACTAATTTGAAAAAAAAGATTATTTTAATGCTTTGTGTGGACACATGTAAAAACAATTACGCAGAACTTAGAGGTAAGGCATACATTCTTATACATCTGAAGTGGGAAGGGACGTTCTATAAAGAAACATCCTCTTGCGTTTAGATTTACTAGCGGTTTCAAAATACCTCTTGTACTGATATGAGTTGCTTTGACCAGACTTAACCCTGCACACCCGAGTACTCATGCTCCAGTGTGAGGTGGTGTAAATCTATCAGTAGGTTTTTATAAACTTAGGGGTTAACCCACATATACTTATGTCACAGCTACACTGCATCTATTCTCTAACGTACATTTTTTGTGTCTAAATGGCAAGTTGTTGCTTGTTTAAAACAAAATGCATGTGTTTTCGCCTACATTGACTCAATTTTAGATCACAGGCCAGGGCAACCTGCGCTGAGAGTGATATGACGTTCCTGCAGAAAGACCGAGTTACTCCATAAAAAAAATTCCTCACACAGGAATTAAACTCGGATCTTGTGCATGCGATGGCGTAGCATCTAATTACTGCATCACAGACGCCGGTAGTTTATCTCTGTTGGGTTTTTTTTGGTGCCCAAAGAGATCTGACTGAGCAACATCCTATTTTCTTGAATTTATACTCCTATTCCTTCAAGTTTTCATTCTTTCATAGCTTAAACAGCTTTGAGCTATGAATTACTGTGTCGCTCAAGACAATCTTAGTGACCATTCATTGGAGCAATGAAAATCCACAGTAGCTGAAGCTGAAGCACGTACAAAGTTCTGCAGATAGTCGTAAACCGCGAGCGCCTTTCTTTATCTCCCATCAATTGCTGAGAATTATGGATCCAATTTAGGCTTACAATGTAGCGAAATGTAGGTGATGGAAGTCCTATTAATAAAACTCAAGTCCTGGTGGTACGGTAAAATTTTGCTTGATATGAGATTTTGGCTCGCATAAAGGGCCGATCACAATTTTTAAAAAAGTAACATTGAACTAATGACATCTATACTAAATAATATGTAAAATCAGAAATGATTAATACTTTCTAAACTTTATGACTACCTTATACAAATCTTTAATTGTAGACTGGCGTCTGTGGTGTATCATTTAGGCACTTCACTGTTGCACGCAGAAGACATGAGTTCAATTCCTGTGGAGGGACGGTTTTTTTTTTCGAGCACATGTATATCCATCTGTGTGCTGGGACATCGTGTCCCTCTCAGCCTAGGTTGGCCTTCTAAATACTATAAATTGTGTCAACAGGGGCGTAATAGATTTACAATTACAACTTTGATTGTAGTCGGAAACTATATTGTTGCTGCCATTGAACTTCATTAAGGAATTTGAAGTGGATTGAAAGCTAGTAAAGGTTTTTAAATTTTTTTTTAAATATTTTTTTTTAAATATTTTTTTTTTACAGAACTTTAACCTCTAATGTATTGATAACAATGATAGCGTTCTTTTTTTCAGAATCCATACCAATGTTGCTTTAGGCGTTTAACAACATAGCCAACGAAAAGCAAACAATCATTTCGTGATTATGTACTGCTAAATATTATTATGTAACCATGTACGCAGCTTTCCTGTCTCTCTTCTCTTTTCTCACGGTGTTTCTCTCTTCCAAAATGGAAACACAGTCACAGAAACACATTTGCGCACGCAGACACACACAGCCAACTCACGCACGCACACACACACACACACACACACACACACACACACACACACACACACACTAACACACACACACACACACACACGCACACACACACACGCACACGTGCACACACACACGTGCGCCTGCGCGCCTGCAAACACACACACAAACGCACACGTACTCATATTGCCGGAACAGTTTTTTTCACACTTTCAACATTGGTGATGCAAAAAGCTTTCAATACGCCAAAAGGAAGTATCACAGAATTTATTCAGATATAGTATCTCAAAATTGATCACACATGTATCACAGAAGACATTGAAATATGTATCACAGAATTTACTTTCAACACATTGCATATAGAACCAAATAACATTGCAATAGTAAGAGACGACGCAGATGTCCATCCATGCTAGCGTTTAAGTATAGCCTATCATTTTTAACAATTGTACATTTTTTCACGAATAAACGAAGCAAAACTTGCAATTTTCACGTGTGTACAAATTCAGGCTTGCCATCTTTCTTAACTTTAATTTTGAAAGTTCCCACTTTTTGCTGCGTTGCAATCTTCTTATTAATGGGCTGTTTGAATTGGGTTGTTTTCCAGTTTGTTTCTGCTTATACAATATGTTTATAGTGAACACATGTGTACCTGTATTTACAACCTACACGGAGAGAGTGTGTGCATGAGTGACTTTATTACCAATGGCATTCTTGATCGCAATTTTGAAACATCCCGTGTCTTAAACCACCCTCGAAATGAGTTATTATGTGTCTAGTAGGGCGTTATGTAAAAACAATAAGAATGACACGTTTTAAGAGGAGTCGCGGGGACCCCTGCGTTATAATTATGATGGCAGACGCACGCACTCGCGTACACACGCTTACACACACACACACACACACACACACACACACACACACACACACACACACACACACACACACACACGCACTCGTACACACACACACACACACAAACACACACACACACACACACACACACACACGCACACTCACACACAAACACGCACACGCATGCATACACACTCACTCACAGTCCCCCGTCCACACGCACCAACAGCGCCTACTCCCCTTCACACAAACAGCCCTCCCCTTTCCTTTCACATACGCAGATACACCTTTTTTTTCTCTCTCTCTCTCTCTCTCTCTCTCTCTCTCTCTCTCTCTCTCTCTCTCTCTCTCTCTCTCTCTCTCTCTCTCTCTCTCTCTCTCTCTCTTTGTCCAAACACTGTTTAATGACACACCGCTTGTAATAGATCTAGATCTCTGTCTGTCTGTCTGTCTGTCTGTCTGTCTCTCTCTCTCTCTCTCTCTCTCTCTCTCTCTCTCTCTCTCTCCACACACACACACTCACCCCCCCCCACCCACACACACACACTAAAACTCTCAGGAATGTATATTTCCTTCGAAATGTTCACTTCTTTTTATTAAGTTGAACATTCACGTACATGTATAGTATCTCTCTTCCCCATCCACATCTCACGGTAACAACATTATTATAATAATATGTTCATGGCACGCGTGTGTTTCACATCAGCGAATGACCAAGATGGAATTTCCTTTTACTTCCACCTTGACGACACCACATTTGGAGAGATTTTTGCTTTATTTAATTTTCATCGTTCAAGCTCTGGTCGATTATTTGTTCAAAACGTTTGGTGTTCACGCAATGTATTCCCAGCTTTTAGACACAAAGGCACGCGTATTACGTGTTTTGAATATTATAGTATCCACTGAACTGGCATGGAAAGACCATTATTATTCCAAGTTCCAAGTGACAGGATAGCGTTCCACGAATTCCGCGACCACACAAAGCATGTTTTGTAATCCAATGTGTGTTTGTTGCTCCCACATTTTATTGTGTAGTTATTTCAGCACATTTTGGAATTCTTTGTTCTCTTGTTTTGTTGTTCACACGGTTCACTCACTGTTCAATCGATCGGTTGTTGTTGGCGTTGATCGAATGCTGGCAGGAGGGAGATATTGTAAAGGGTTTGAGCTTTTGTGATCGGTTCAAGTGTAGAAACAAATGTGAGCGAGATTAGGTGGCTGGCTGCTCAGATCACGTGCCTTTCTGTGTCGTGACTCCCTTTGTCAAGGTTATGGAATAAGTGGGTGAGTGTGATTTGTCAATATAGGCGTGAGCAATGATTTTTACCCACTTCTACGTTGGGGGGAAGGAGGGGAGGGCGCGCGCGAGAAAAGCTTTTCGGGCCCATCGTACCCGATTTGTTTCAGCAGTCAGCCACAGATGTTGTGTCAATATTACTCGGTAGTGTGGAATTATGCCCCTTTTCACTTTCCGTTAATGACGCCCACTTTCCGTTTCCGCTGATATTTGTGATCACCTTCGCAGGCGTCCTCGTCTATAGAGACTTTCTGTTTGGGTTTGCTCTTGCTCTGTTTTCGCACCGGCTTCGTGCCTTTGCTGTTTTTCCGGTGTTTGTGCGGGCGGGTGGGCGAGTCGTGACGGTGGTGGTGGCCGTGACCGTGAGTGTGGGTGTGGCCGTGACCCCTGTGTGACCTCTTAGTGGGGTCGTCAGATTTGAGGTCGGACGTGGGGACGAAATCCTCATCCTTTTGGCGATTCATTCGGTCTTCATCGTCGTCGTAGTCTTCGTTGTTTCCGTCACTGTCATCTCTGTCGTCATCGGAGAGAAGATGTGACTGCTGCTGCGCGTCTAATGGCGGATGGTCTTCACCTCTGTTTCTACATCTCACCGCATCTACCGGTTCTTCAAGGTCCTCGTAATTGTTACGTATTCGTAGATCTGTTAAGTCGGGCGGTTGTGCTGCCGTAGCGCCGAATGCTTCAGCCTCACCCTCCGTCTTTGTAGAAAAGTCTGCCCGCTCTCCTCTCCTGTCGACTACTGCATCAATATCATCCTCGTCCACGTCTCCCCCAGTTGAAATTGCACCGTTCTGTAAAGCAGCTGCGCCACCCTCAGTCACCAACACGCGGAGAAGGCGCCCAGAGTTTTCTTCATCATCCCTGTCGTCACCATCACCACCATCGTCGAAACGCACAGAGCGCTGAGTGACGTCTCCCTCCCTCCCTGTGGCGCCCTCTTCAGTCTTGGAGCGCTCGGTATCCGCGCCGCTTCCCGCCGTCCTCTCGCGGTACTGCCAGGCGGTGACCTTGTCAATGTCCGGCGCGTGGATGTCGCCGCCCGCGTCCACCAGGATCCAGCCCACGTCCTCGTGGCCCTCCATGAAGGCCAGATGTAGCGGGGTCTGCTGCTTCATGTTGGTCACGTTCACCTGTTGGCGTTGGATAGGAGAGAAACGTTAGACTAAACGTGGGAAGAGGGGAGGGGAGAGAGCGAGAGAGGGAGGAAGGAAGAGAAGGAGAAAGAGGAAGAGAAAAAGAGAGAGATCGACAGATAGACAGACAGACAGACAGACAGACAGACAGACAGACAGACAGACAGACAGACAGATGATAGCTAGGTAGGGGTGGGGAATAACTTGAAAGATTGTTTACTTGATACATCATTACAAGTCCCAAAATGCGCGCTCATATGACCCTGTGCAGTTGAGATAAATTAAGTATTGGGTGTCAGAGACACGATGAGAGAGTGGTAGAGAATGCAGTGTCCTCCAAACGGATACCGACTAAAGGAACCCAATAAGTTTATAACGTTCTGATTCTTGAACGTAAAGATAATATAGAAACCATAACTTTAAAAATGATATTTCATTTCCATTCAAGCACAATTTCTCAACCTCCCCCTTTCCCGGAACAATAATTCAACAAATTATATACCTGTCCCTGTAGTTTTATGCACCCCGCATAATTTAGCAAAATTTGATCATTTTTTTGCATAATTTCTGATTATTGTCCTTTATCATTCTTTGTTAAAATTAAGAGAATGACATAATTTCACATTTTTGGGCTCAGTTTGCATAATTTCAGAATTTTTCTTGCATAAAACGACGGGGACAGATATACAATATTTTGTCTTGTTGCTGGTATAAGGGTTCAGAGATAAAGTATAATATGATTTATGGAGGCATGGGTTGGACTTCTAATACAATCGTGAACAGTTCTGTGTGCTTGAGTATCCGATATCTTTTATGTTAAGGCTACACACTCAGTTCTACGTTGTATTACATACCTGGACGCCATTTTTGAGAAGCAGCATAACTATGACGTCATCGCCGGAACGTGCTGCCAGGTGCAAGGCTGTATTGCCGTCGATGTCCTTGAGATTTGCGTTGACGCCGGCTTTGAGCAAGGATTTCACCGCGTCTTGATGGTGTTCGCTCACAGCGCAGTGCAGAGCCGTCTGAAACGGAACGGAGCCGTTATGTAAATTATTATCAATGATATAGAGAGATAAACACTATGGCGCGTTGATTGTGGTGGCTTGAAACCAACATACATAATATTGGTATTGTTAGAATTAGAATAGACGTAGGGAACACAAGAGGAGAAAAACGAAAGTAACCGAGTCTGATATGCCAGGTAATAGATAGAGTGAGAGAGTGAGAGAATGGGAGAGTGAGAGAATGAGTCATGGAGAGAGAGAGAGAGAGAGAGAGAGAGAGAGA
>NW_004797396.1:227265-228927 GCF_000002075.1 Aplysia californica
TCTTCACATTAACATCAATTAATATGGTATACAATAGCTTCCCGCCTTACCTAGAACCACTTCCGTCTCGTATGTTCGCGTCCACTTTGTTCCTCAACATGGCCGCAAGTCCGCCCAGACGTTCCCGCACCGCCGCCAGGTGGAGCGCCGTGTCGCCGTCACGTGATATATGAGTCACTGCGGCCTTGACCTGATCTCCCGCCATAGAGTCCAAGAGATGCACGAGGTCTGCGTCTGTTCCGTGGGCAATGGTGGTTAGCAGACGATCTGCTTCCTCGTCGGCTGTCTGCCATTGCTTCTGCATTATAGGCGGATCTGTTGAAGAAAGGAAAAAGAATGAGACTTTGGATGTGTTTTTTCTTTGCTTTTAACAAACCATGTCTAACTGGTCTCCTTGTCGCTTTTTGAAAACGACAGTAATCTCAGAACTTTTATGAAGTAATTCATCAAAGCAGAGAACGGGAAAGGCAGAGGCCTGTTGTAGCAAGAAGTGGGGAGATTTCTGAATAAATGCATACCCAGACAGTGAAATATTCGGTCTTATACTTATACACGCTAATTGCACCATCCGTCCCTGAAACACTCACGCCACTCTTTCACGTCACATTGATACGGCGGGTGGGTGGAAGGCGCCACGGTAGGTCCTGCTTCTGTTCTTTTCCTCTGTCTTTCCTGTCTGAATGTCTTGCTTTTTTTGCTCCTCTCCACATATAGGCTGTTGTTTTGTCGATGTGCTTCCCTGTCACCAACAAACAAACGACCTGCGCAACGGTACTTTGATAATGACACCATTTCGTTTTGGCTCTTTTTAGACTCGCACGGATCACCCTTTTCACTTTGCGGTTCAAACATTTTCACCAATGAAAGCTAATGCTTTAATGCTTTAAGAAAACACCCTGAATTGCGGTTGTCTCGAATAGTATCAAATTTTACTGAGAGTCGTCCAACATTCCTTCTCACTCTTTTCTCTGTTAAGTGGTTGTTGGCACACAGGACTGTTAACTGAATTGTCGGAAGTAGTTATTGGCACTTGTTCAGACTTCTGCTTTATATAATTTCCCCCAACTGATCACTTTCTGCACCGAAGCTTGTGGAGCCTTTTTTTTTTTTGGGGGGGGGTGTCACCCCCCTCAGTTGTATCTATTTGTTTGTCTGGCTTGCGTTTCCCCTGGAGCTAAAAAGCAGTTATTGTGTGTGGGATTCTAGATATTTTTACCCATTTAACTTTCAATGAAACAGATGCGTTGAAGCATACTTTATATGTGTCTGCAAGCTCAAGTGGGTACATGCACAACATGATTGAGAATCTAGTGGGTCCTACTGTTTATCTGTCTTGCGTTTCCTTAGAGCTAAATAGCCGTTATTGTGTCAATGTGCTTCTGTGTAACTCTCACTGAAACATATGCGTCGAAGTGTTTTTCAGATATTTCGTTAAGCACTAGCGCATACTTGCACAACATGGTTCAGTCTATTATAGTGGGCTGGCGTCTTGGCCACCGCAGGTTTAACATTGATTCACCATTCAGGCAGGGTGGTTGAAGGGAGAAGGGAGGATGGTAGAAAGAAAGAGATATATAGTTAGATAGACAGCTGATAGATAGATAGTTAGACAGACAGACAGACAGACAGACAGACAGACAGACAGACAGACAGACAGACAGA
>NW_004797396.1:229475-230805 GCF_000002075.1 Aplysia californica
ACAACAACAACAACAACAACATTAACAATAAACCAAAAACAAAAGAAGAGAAAACAAAACGTGAAAGAGTCCAACAGCACAGCAACAACAACACGGCAGCAACAACAACACGGCAGCAACAATAACACCACCTTCACCTCAAACAACTATGCTCGAGCAACAAAAGAATCGAATCAAGACTAAAACTACAAATTAACTGAAATATAACAGAACAATATGAGCCGAGATGAGCCGAAAGATAGAATGAATGTAGGCCTGCCCTCCCTCCCCAAAATCTCCTTTCACGCAGCTTACCGTCCACCGAATGCCGTTGGTTTGGAACCCACACCTTTTCCTTTATGGACAAAAATTCTGTCATTTCTGGAAATAACACTGTACACTGAATTCCTTCAAATGTCACCGCAATCGTTTACGCGTAGTTACTATATCGTTGTCAATGTCGTCGTCGTTATTTTCATTGTTGTTGTTGTTGTTGTTGTTATTGTTGTTGCTGCTGCTGTCGTGGTCTTTTTATCCACGTGTTATTTTGATTCATGTATCCGGCAACAACACAGTCCTGTGACCAAACGACTACTAAACGCTGTTCGTGTCAGTGCCAAAATAAAATGGCTCCTGCCCAATTGCTCGTAGGCGGTTTCCTTTACCCGAGGTCTTTTGCACTCTGATGGCGAGGAATAAATCCCAGGTTAGCAGACAATGGCGAGAATAAAAAAGCTCGATTGAAAGCCAAATCGGTCCGAATAAAGTCTCTGGCCAGGCACATCAATCGCTCGTACCGTCCAGCGCCCCGGCGTGACTTTTTTATACCCACTAAAGCTGCCCTAGACCCTCCTACCACAAAAGAACGTGTGTTCTGTATCTCAGCTGGTATAGGTAAAGCCACCGCATGTTTAGAAAAAAGAGGCGGCTGTACTATCGGCCGGTCCCTTTCCAGCACGATGTAGTGATAAAGCCCAGGGTGTTTGTAGAGCCAGGCGAGAGCCACTGGCTTTGACTCCCTGGCGGAAGCAGGTCCATGTTAATGTAGACATTGGCCACACAGCGGGGACCGTGGGGACCGGCAGCTACTGGCACTACTAGCATCAGAGAGGTTTGACCTGTCGTTATGTAAATCTTGGGAACAGGTCGTCCGTTCTTCAGTTATGTTTGCGGATTAGTTACGGGTTGCTGGGTGTTTTACATTCATTTTTATCCATTTATCCGTTTTAACAATTAATTTTATTCTTTTTTGGTCGATTCGTGTGCTATATTGGTCATTTCAATTAATGTATTTGTTTTTAAAATTTATTTATTTATTTGCGTACGTATGTTTCTTTTTAATGTTTTTTTA
>NW_004797396.1:234394-237211 GCF_000002075.1 Aplysia californica
AAAAAAGCTCCCCCCCCTGAAAAAGGAAAGAACAACGTATTATTAACTTTTCCACGTTCAAAGCTATGCCCCACAGACGCTACTCACTTCCGTTACTCGATCCGAAAAGAATTCTTCCAGCGCACACTATACTACACGTCATGACATCACAGCAGACAAGTGAAACATGCACGCAGAGGACATACCTCTGCCGAGGTCTTGTGTCGAGCCAGGTTAGACCATGATATATGTATGGCTATATAATTTATGTTATCGTCTTCCTCCACCTTTTACTGTCGCCGTCGTCTGTTGCCTACTCATAAGCTTTGTGACGTCACGGTATGGTAGTTTCTGGGTTTCTTATCACTGGTCCATTAACAGCCAATCAACGGCGCGTATGCTTGCTGTCACGGACTTGTAGCCCAGTCCTCTCTATCTTTACTTTGGACTTCAAACGCTAGCAATGTATGGGAGACACAGCAAGTTTTCCGCCTTAGCATGAAGAAATAGAGGTAGAATTATGGATTTATTTTTCATTCATATTTCATGTTGTATATAGTCTCTTAGTTAGAAATTCGGACTACTTTGGGAAACTACCGACTTTGTTAAGTATGTCTCCGTTGAAGAACCATGGAACTACAAATTTCCAAATCTTATTCAAAGATGTTTTTGTTCTTTTTCTTCTTCTTCTTCTTCTTCTTCTTCTTCTCTCTCTCTCTCCTCTCCTCTCATCTCCTCTTCCCTCTCTCCCCCCCCTCTCTCTCTCTCTCTTGCTCTCCCTTCCTCCCTCCTTCCTCTCCTTAGTTTCCAGCGACGTGTCTTATGTCAAACGGCGCTGTCAGATCAGACACGGTTATCGATCTAAAGATCTCTTCTGTCCAATATTTCATTTACATGTTTTGTCAAAGGACGTGAACGCGCCTACCCACTGAGCTTATCGGATTTCATAACCTGTGGCGTCTGGACCTTATACATGTAGGCCTATATAAATTATTATATAAGTAAGTGTTGTAACCTGTCAGTGATTAAAGACTAATCGGTGTGTACTGCTGTGCCAAAAAAGCTACGCACACATGTTGCGAGGAGTCATTGAACCAATAATACAATTGTTTACGGTACTGAGTAGTTTCTTACGGGTGTTGATTTTAGTTTAGTTTTAGTAACAGTTTTACGGCACTTGCAATACCATAAGATCATAATATAGGTGCCGAAAATTAGACGTGTTACTAGAGAGTAACATACAACGAAAAGACGAAGGAGAGATAATGACGATGTATGATGGGGAAGAAGGGCTAAACCACACCAGAGCTGCAGTCGACCACCCATAGAATGTTGTAAAGGTTTATCGTCCCCTGCAATTAAACGCATTCAGTTTATAACGTGAGAGGCGAGACCTTCAAAATTAATGTCCACACCCTATAGGACCGAGCGCGGTGGGTGGGGAATATTCTAGAACTCCTTCAAGCCACATACGTTGCGGTATGTTCAACCACAATAGCAACGGCGTCTAAGACCCTCTGAATCTTGCCCTTGCGTTTTGTTTGCTGTTTGCTGTTTGTGTTGGGCTTTCTATATAAGCCTGTCTGTCCGTCTTACAGAATTCGTTTTGTCGAGAAGTCAACTTCACTTTCCCGGGAAAAATGATTGATGCTTAAATCATTCAATTCTTGCACTTATTCGATTAACATTCAGCGTACCGTTGTGTTTGGTTTGTCACTTTTTATCGCATCAATTTATTACGTTCTAAGGGCTTACCGCATTGTCGATGACAATCTACATACATATATATATATATATATATATATATATATCTTTTTTTTTACTACCCCGCTCGCCTGATCCGTTCTTATCACTTGCTCTCCACTTCCGACAATTGTGAGCTGCTGACTGTTTTGCCGGTGGATCAAACAAACGGTCTGTTGGACTTACCTTCTGCTTCCTTATCTCGACTGCACTTCATTCTGTTGTTTTCCTTTCTCGTGGGGGGAAATTACTCTGATCCTTGAACACTTGAAGACATGATCCCTCTAGTAACACGACGCGTAGCCGAACAGCGAGGTAATATTAGCTGTTGGCTTTTCCTCATAACGAAAGTATTTACTCGATGTGAGGATGTAGATATAGAATAATATGTCTGTGGTGTGTACATCGCATTCCGCCTGGTGATTTGTGTGCGATAGAGACGCCCCACCCTCTATGCCATTGGTCCAACACTGACGATTTCCGTATCGATGAAAGGCTTGGTGACAGTTCAAGTGTGTAAGAAACTTAATAAAAATCTAACTGAGGGCTGTTTACCAATGAATGCCATGCGCCGATAAAATGTTCTGTCTTTCGCTCTGAGCTTTCTTTTATTGCGAACCTTTTCTCAGAGCCCGGATTGAATTTACTAAAGCTTTTTTATATAGTGGATATGCCTGACAAATATCTGATTTGGAACCATTCAGTGTAAACACTGGGTTTCCAGCAGTGCAAGGATTTTGTGCTGGAACTTTTAATTTTTTATCAGCGTTTACTAAAAAAATGTTGTAAGGTTGGCTTACCTATAACAAAACACAGATTGTGCGCCTTTAGAACATAGTTAGCCATGCATTTTTTTCTTTTTCTGACGTAGGGTCCTTATAGTGTGTGTATTAAGTCCTTAAAGGCGCTGCGAGCCAACGCAGACCAGTTTTACTTGATTTGTGCAATAAGCTTCCAGCATTTTCTTTCATTTTCATAACATTCATTTACATGTTATAACGTTTTTTGTTGTTGTTTTTTTTAGTTTTTAAATGGGAGGGTTAGCAATAGAGGATAGGAAGTTCGGCAGATGAGACATAACTGTAAAGGGGGGGG
>NW_004797396.1:237608-239270 GCF_000002075.1 Aplysia californica
AGAGAGAGAGGGAGAGAGAGAGAGAGACTTTTCAGGGACCGAGGTTAAAAAAGCCAGGATCGGTAACCGATCTATAGAATTCATTCTCACGCCGTCTCTGAAATCACGCACGTTGGAAGCTATTCACATAATTATTGGGCTTGATCGAGTGGTGGAGCGATCAGACAACCATTAAAGATCTATTTAAAATCTTTCTTATGTGGAGTATTTTCTGTGCTATCACGGCTTGTTATTCGTATAATGTGCGGACAAAGTCGTCTTCGGCGATTTGAAAGGGTTCCTGTTATTGTTGGCGGGCACTGCGAGAGATAATAAGGCCGATATACTGTGCCGGGCTAAGTGTTGCAGACAAGACTTGGGTATTACATAACGCCGTAATTACTTTGTATTGCTGACCGAGCACTACCCCACCCCCCCTCTCCCCTCACGTTCGTACGCCCCAACCAACGTTCTTTTAAACCAGAGTTTGTCAACCTTTTTATAGTCGTCAGCGCCCTCTTTTGCCCCCTTTGCAAGGCTAACATTTTCGCACTGCCAACTTCACGTATTTCCAACGGAGGCATTAAATAATATTTGTCTGTTTCTACCCGCGTGATGTCCACCACCCACCTAAATAACCAAATTGCCCAGTAGTGGGTGATAACGCCCAACTTGGCAAGCACTGTCCTAAATAACCCACCCCATTCCCCATACAACTCACCCGCTCACAGAAACAGATTAAGTGAACTACCATTCTTTCAAGAGAAATTGTCAATGACAAGCGAAGTTATCACCGATTGGCTGTAGTTTACTCCATGTGAAAACGATATTACCTTTTTTCGTCAAGCACAGATTACAGAAACTTAAGAAAGAGAAGTGTAAGAAGCCAGGCATATCAAAAATGCTCACTAACTACCCATAATGACGAGCAATTTTAAAAACTCACCCGAAACGATGTAGAAACAATGTTTAAAAACAATGATTTTGATAGCATAGTGATTGCAGTACACGTTAAACCAAGTGCTGTGCCTAGAACTTTGCACCCCAGTGCCCATCGAACTATAATCCCCTATAATTGTAATCATATGTATATGATTTACCTGCCGTGGCCGATAACACAGGGGGTATTCGTCTATCTTTGCGTGCGATATCAGAGTCAGCGGGACGCCCAGACGCAGAACTAAGGATCCTTCCTCTTTTATCTGTGGTCAGAACTGAACAGATTGTCTTCAGTACGGACCGACTACCACGAGAGAATGGGTTCTACGTCATCAATATTTGTTGCGTATCGTATTTCTGTGCGATATCTTCGTGGGCCCAAGCCGAGAAGAGTATAAATCCCGGCGTGATCTGTGGTCGTGGAATGTCTGGCATTTTAGCCAGCGATCGAGTTACCGGCGTTTCTCTTGGAGGTCGGGGTCGGAGTCAGGATCAGTTGCTCAAAAGAAAAAAAATGCCTTCATCGAAAAAGGGGCTGAACAACCTAACGTTTTGTACACCCCCGCCCCAACCCGGACGCGCAACAACAGACAAACAAACAAACAAACAAACAAACAAACAAATAAAATAACAAACAAACAAACAAATTCCCCTCTTCAGAAAGCGAAGCAAAAGAAAAATAATTCTTTCGACCGAACAAAAACGAAAAAAACAAAAAACTTTCTATTGATGGTATGTTTTTCC
>NW_004797396.1:242174-247293 GCF_000002075.1 Aplysia californica
TGTGCGCGCGTGCGTGTGTGTGCGTGTGTGTGTGTGTGTGTGAATGTGTGTGTGTGTGCAGCCTTCTCCCGAGACGATGCACTACAGTAGCGAAATAGTAAACAAGAAGAATCTGTGGTTGCGGCTGTGCTAAGTGCAATGATTCTTGACGTCGTGCACAGAACGAGCCTCCTGAAAATCGTTACCCATAATTCATTTCTGCTGATGGCCCTTTGCACTACTCAGGTCCGCACTTTGCTGTCCTAGTCTGCTTGATGGCAGCCTCACTTGATGCATGTCGACGTGAATTATTATACCCCTCATTCACTGTATTACATAGCCTTGTAAACCTCTATTTATCCCACCCTTTTTTATTCCTCCACTCTCTCCTTTTTATCCGTCTTTATTTTCATGTATGTCCCATTCTTTTCCTTCCGTCTAAGTTTTTTCTTTTTTGCTGGTCTTCCTATGCCTTTTCCCCGCACTGCTTGGTTGTTATTGAGTCGATATACTTCTCCTGAAAATCTTAATAGAATATTAGTGAGGCATCATGGTGGAATCAGGCGCTCGTCAATTTTGGGGCATATGGAGTTATTGATACCATCTTAAAGCCTGTTCATTCGCCTTGCTTTTGATGTACAGAATATCAAATTATCTTCGATACAAGTCAAGGTATTGGCGATTAAAGGAGGTAGGGGTCGCCTGATTTCAGAGGTAAAATTAGCGAGAAAATGGTCGCCAAAGTTGTGTTATTTCTTTAGCTTGAGAGTCTGTGGAAACTGAAAATTTACATTTTTGTGCCTTTAATCAACATTTGTCAGTAAAATCTACACAGAAATGTGTTCTTTAATGCACATAAAAGGTGTTGAGCCCAAAAACAAAAATTCGATAAAAATTCACAAACCTGCGGAAAAATGCCAGTTTCTTCACTTTGATTATTTTGACGAGCCTATTGCTCTTATATCACTGGGATTGACACATGGCCTGCTTTTTTGTGTCTCGAACAAACATTCTACATGGTTAAACACATCTACTTGAACCTACCTTTCGGCTTTCAAAGCCCCCCTCCTCTCTAAAAAGAAGAACATCCATGTTGGTATTTATTTTCAACATTAATTCCTCCTCCTTCCCTTCCTCTTAAGCCCCCCCCCTACCAAAGCCCCTTTCCGTTGTGGCCTACAACCTTCACCCCTTCCTTCTTCTGTTAAGTTCGTCCCTTACCCCCTTCCTCCTCCCCTCTTTCAGTTAAGTATATTTCGACCCCCAATTCTTAAAATAAGACAAAAATGCCTTGGGCATGACGTCACGCGACCCGAATGAGGAGAAACAGAGGGTGGAGACCGTGGATGTGCGCACTAGGTCAAGTAAGTTCCGAATGGGGGGTGCACATTGACTATTACCCCCGCCCTTTTTTCTCTTTGCCATCTGGCCTCGGACTCCCCAACAATCAGTGGTGCTGGGCGGGTAGGTTTCCGATTATTGAAAGCTAGGTATTGTAGGAATCGACTCCGAACCCAATTACTTTCTAATGATGTGATTTCTCCCGATGGTTACCTGGTTGGCTCCGAACATCTTCAGGATTTAGGATAACCTTGATTTTGGAACACTACGAAGCACCAACTTAAAAAAACAACCTTGAAAAATAAAAGAAGGTTTTGATTATTAAAGTAATTGGTAACCGCTGGTTTACGTAAAACGGAGTCGAAACTTTTCTTCCGTAGCATTAATCACGGAAATCGGTTCCGGAATCGATTCTTCGCCCAGCTCTACTCAGTGCGTATTGTCTCTCGTGAAATATGGCAGAAAGTGGCTGCCCACCGTTTCTCTATGTGTGGCCTGGCAGACCCAGATGGGGCCAATAAATTGTCGTGCCAGACGACAGACGAGTCTCGTGACCCCTTCGATTTGTTCTCTGTATGTGCAGTGCAAAGCAAATGTGAACTAGATTATAAATATAATGCTTGTGCGTTTTGTTTTATTTTTTAAAAAGATATTTCTTAGTTACAGTTAAAAAAATATGGTAGCACACATCAATAATAGAAGTAGTAGTAATAATAGTAATAATAATAGTTATAATAATAGTTATAATGATAATTAAAAAAATAAAAAATTATAGTAATCGTGTGCCCTTTTCAAGAGACGACATTTTTTTTCTCTAACAAAGCTCAGCTATTTACGCCGTTGTTGACTGCTGTCGCGGGTATCGGGTCCTACATCGTAAACGATGATCGAGACGGAAAAGCATTATATCGATGATTGTTTAGGTTTTACACCTCTATCGGGAAAAAAAGGTAGTTTAAGGGGGGTGCGGGTGGTAGGGGTGGGCTGCTTTGACCTTGCCTGACAAGACCGAAACATGCCGAGCAGGATGCAGCGTCATAGCAAAAATAGGGAACGCTTGATAGGATAATATATTTTTCGACAAAAGTCAAACTGGACACTCATTCTTAAAATAAGTTAGTTTTAGTAAGAGTTTTTAAGGCACTTTGAGCACAATAAGTTCATATAAATACCGCAGGTTGGAGGTGTTACAAGAGGGTAACAAACACAAAAACATGAGGAGGGAGATAAGGACAATAGATGTTTAATAGGAAAGAAGGAGCAAACCACACCAGAGCACCCGCCAACCAAACACGTAAAATATTAAAAGCGTCTTTAGCGACTGACGTCCCATTTCCTTAATCTCGAATAAAAGACGTGTCTTTTGCTAGACCATATCATGACGGGTGTTTAAAGTGACACGGCTTGAAATTTTGTAAAAGAATGTTTGAGATGATCATAATGGTATCTTTATTTTCATTTTCATCACCTTGTATCTGTCATCGTTATTTTTGTCTTCCGTATTGCCACCGATGTGTCAATTGAGCACACAGAACACATTCTCTGACTGAAACGTGACGGTGCCGTGTAAAATGTGAATTTTTGTTTATATTCTTCATTTGTGTCATATACTACACACATTGCTATCTGTAAACGAATAATATTCTTGGGTATTTGTTTCTTAGAAGTGGTCTTCTTCCCTGGAAATCATAGGATACAGTGTTACGTGTTCCATGGCTCTTATTATAAACTACACACCATGATGTACCCATGGTCATATAAATTTCCACTGTTGCGTGCATCTTTATTTTTAATCTTATGAAAATCGGGTTAGGCTCCATTGCATTGTAGCCGGACCATAAACTTTATTTGGGAAACAAGTTTTTGGAGCATTTTTAATTATACCATATAATTTGATGGCTGAAAAAAAAGAACTTGCTTATTTGGGAATGAAGAACATTTTGCCCCGGGCACGCTGTCCTAAGTGTCTAGACAACAATGGTTGTTTTCTTTATTTGCCCTATTGCTCCAGTCAACTTGATTTAGGACCAGTAGTTAAGGTCATGGATGTGCTCTTCAGACTAAGATCACATTAAAAATATGAACAAGTTCTGGAATGTATATATAACCACTAGAAATACTCATTAAATTGAACCAACCAAACAGTGATTTCCATTTTACGTCGTAACCGTAACATGGAAACCCACCCTATTTGTCCACCATCTTGAATGCCTGAAAACATCGCTTAAAGATTGCCATCTGTAAAATCGAACGATAGATAATATTTTTAACTTATGCCATATTTTACAGATTCAGTTATTTTTAATCCTGATCCCTGAACAGCTATTCGAGAAAATATCACGCTACAATGTTCTGTAGCCTACCGTTGCATCACGCCTTCAAACAAAGGGAGAAGAAAGAGTGTCGAAAAGTTAAATAACAAACGGATCAAGTCAAAATGATCACACTCACATAGTAATTGTTCTCGTGAGCTCTCCCTCTTTCGTCCGGTGCGGTTTGGTTCTGAAGACCGACTGGAATCTCTGAATGACACCGATCACGTATTCCAGTTCCGGCAAAACCGTCCATATTTATTGCCCCCCAAAAAACATACAGCCATCCACATTTAGGTCTTTTCTTGAACTATAAATCCTGTACGATAACTGACACAATACCTTTGTAGGAGAGACCCTAGACCTGAGATTTGGAACTGAATGCGTGATTTGTTTTAGGGCGTTTTATTGCAGCGGCTCCAGTCGTAAAGATCTGGCATCGTTCACAGTCCCCCCTTTCACTCCGCTATGAGGAGATCCCCCAGTTCTAGAGCGAAGACACGCGCCTCTCAAAGGCAGACGGCCTCACTGTACCCACACACAGCTTTTCTCACACACAGAAAACACATTGTTCCAAAAACCCCCTTTGTTTAACGAAGAATAGGGGGGTCATAAATTGCCTAAATACCAAAACAAAGACCAGTAATACAATACATCCGTACAATGTGTGTATACCTTTGCCAACATGGCCCCGCTCGTCAGGGTCTGTGTAGTATTGTAATTGCTGTTTGTACCGGAGTAAGAACGGTGCCTTGTTGTCCCCCTACAGTTCCCGAACCAGCGCTGATAACTATGGGTTTCAGGTTTTTATTGTTCGATCTGTGGCTTTGGGCCCTCTTGTGTTAATTGGGTAGGCTTGTAATTTCTTCTTTTTTTATATTCCCCCGGGCGCTGCCAAATGCTAGTATTACGTGTGTTTAGTACCTACCTCAGCCAAGTGCCCCCCGGTTCTGGTATATAGTAGCGCCGATCCAGAAAATAATTGTTTCCTTGTCGGGTCAAGCTCGCTCTTTATTCTTGTCACGAAATATATTATCTGTCTTTTAAATCATGACGTGTTCTCTTGGCTCTTGTTTGGTAAAAGTAAATTTCGACCCCCCCCCCCTCATTCTTAAGATAAATTAGGTCTTTCTCGTATGATGACGTCATGGCGACCCATATGTGGCCCCATGGAGAGTGGAGACCCCGAGAGGATTAGCGTACTAGGTTAAGTAAGTTCTGAATTTAGGGCAAACGATTAATTTTACCTTTTTAGTCTTGTTACGTATGTTGGTTTAATTTGCGGTGGTTTTGTTCCTGGATTTGTTAACACATTGAAGTTCGAATACGTAAGATTAAGCCGAATGGGATAATATGGCGCTCCGTTAGCTCAGTTCGTAGCTTGCTGGACTGTCGAGCGGATGGCCGTGGTTCTGATTTTCAACAGGGCGCTCTTGAGCTTGGGTTGTCTTATTCAAATTTTTTTCTAAGGTGGGGGGGGGGGGGGG
>NW_004797396.1:247393-248781 GCF_000002075.1 Aplysia californica
GGGGGGTTTAAGGCTATTTACCCATTTAGCCTTTTTCTGTCGAAGACAGACGTTAAATTCGGAGGCCTCTCTTCTTAAATGATCTTACAATGTTAACAGTAAACAGGATGTTACATCTATATAAAAACCAAAGAAAAGAAAAGAACCCCCCCCCCCTCCGGTAAGGGAATAGAGAGAAAAAAGGTGGGTCGTGTCAAATGTCACTTATTCTTAAAAGACTCGAGTCAGGCTCCCCAGAAAGTGGAGATCCTGGATGTGTGGATCAGGTCAAGTAAGTTCCAAAAAGAGGGCTCAAATTGACTTTTGCCGAATTTGGCCTGTACTTATTTACTGTAATGATTGTGTCGATGTGCTTTAGTATTAGTTTTAGTAATTTAGTGGTAGTACAAGTTTTACAGCACTTGCAACACAGTATAGTCAAAACATAAGTGCCGAATGAAGATTAGATTAGAGGTGTTACGAGAGAGTAACAAACACATAAATGGAGGAGGAGCGATAAGGACGATAGATGTTTGATAGGAAAGAAGGAGCAAACCATACCAGAGCACCGGTCAACCACTCACTTGTCAATGTGCTTCTGTCAGTGCATTCTAGATAATATAGCCCTCATTGGCTTCTGTTCAATCCAAACTCAAACTTAAAAAATTATGAAATCTACCCCCCCCCCCGCGCTAGACCATATTTGGAATCCTCTATTATAAGACATGTTGACGTGTATTTTGGCCGTAGTACGATACCAGATTTGTATATGTAGTTTTGGTTACTTCACGTAAAGGCCTGTCATCCACCAAGTGTATAATATCCATTTCATTGTTGCTTTGATCAGAGTTGGTGATCGTATACCTTTCCCCCCCGAAGACACGTATTTGGATTTATGCCGTGACATGTGTGCAAACTTGTTGCCTGTCTTCTTGTCTATCTTATGCAATGTGCATTCAGTAAGCTAACAGTCTTCAGCCTGCAGGTTAAAAAAGGTAATTTTTTTTAGTTGTGTCATCGTAGTCGAATGCATTGATGTGAAGTGACGTGATAATATTGAAAAGAGCTCACAATTCTAGCAGATATGCAACGACCACACCCCTTTTTCAATGTTTGTTTGAAGTAACAAGACCAGTCGTCGATGAAGGCTGATCGTCATGTTATATTATGTTTGTCGTTTCACTGTCTAACGCGACGTCTTTCTTGCCATAGCTTGACTTTTCGACTTTAGTTTGGTGAACTTGAACTTCCAGGGCTTCGTGTACGGGTGTCATGTCACTCTTGAGAGAGAGAGAGAGAAAAAGAAAGAAAGAGAGAGAGAGAGAGAGAGAGAGAGAGAGAGAGGGAGGGAGAGGGAGAGAGAGAGAGTGAGAGAGATAGATAGATATATAGATAGAGGGAGAGAGAGT
>NW_004797396.1:250696-283196 GCF_000002075.1 Aplysia californica
GTGTGAGAGAGAGAGAGAGAGAGAGAGAGAGAGAGAGAGATGATTTTGTTTGGATGCTCAAGCTATCCATGTAATAAATGACAAACGACGGACAAAGGTGAAGTATCTCTTGAAACAAGCAAGGCCAGGCATTAAGCCCACTTGTGGTTTAGTTTTTGTTCTGATGTTAATGGAAAACAATGTATCAAATAATTTGCTGAGGGCTTTGGCTTTTCTTTCTTTTTGTTGTTGTTGTGATAATGACATGATGATGATGATGATTATGATGATAGTATAGGCATGTAGATTTCTTATCCAAGAGCATCAGTTTCCAGAACTTAAAATGTTAAATTTTTTTTATATTAATGACAGTGACAGCTATTACTCAAGACTCTCCTTCCCTACTTTTCTTTATGTACAATGATGATGATGATGATAATGAAAACGAATCTGAAATAACGGCAATAGAAACAATGTATGTCTCAGACAATGATTTCTTATCCAAACTTAACACATGTGCTCACCAGGACAGAGAGAGCCCCTACCACTGAGCCCATGTCCACTGGAAGATCCGACTGGCCAGGCGATGCTCAGGACAGTCCAGCGAGGGATGGACAACAACACGTTATCGTCGGAGATGGTGGTCATCATCATCAGCACGCTGGTCAGATGGTTGAGGGAGGTCTTCCTGTGGTGGGCGATGGGTGTCCTGTTTGCTTGGCAAATGCTCAGAGCGCTTTTCTCACAAGTAAGTTGGGTTTTTTTTATCGGAGTGTTGTTGTGTTTTTAGGTTAGCTTTTTTTCATTTTGCATATTGTTTTGCCTATCATTTTGTCCATTTTCATATATGAACGCTTAGAGCGCTTTTTCTCACAGGTAATTTGTTAAAATCTGGGTGTTTCTTTGTTTTATAGTTGTTTTTTTCATTAATTTGATTGACTTCTCTTTAATTGTTAGTAAAAAAAGAAGACTAACAGAATGATACAAGAATAAATGTGGTCATTTATGTGCTTTTGGTAGAATATTCTTGTTTAATTGATGTAGGATATTTCAGCACCAAGTCCACCTTAAGAGTATAGTGATAGATCTATTTTCCTCCAATCGTTGTTACAATGATGGCAGTGAGAGGTGGCAGTGGTGGGTGGGGCTCTCACTATCTGAGAGGTCAAACCTCTTGTTGGTATACCCTGAGCCTGTTTATTTATTTCTCAAACTTAAGTATATTATTTCTGTTGTCTGATAATATTCTCTTTGAGGAAAACTGGAATCTGTAGTGAGTAGTCAGGCACTATGCTGTGGCTTACAGAAATCATGAGTTTCTTTCCTGTGTGGTGAGTTGTTTTTTTTTAGAGTGGATCTGTGTATCTTTTGGGATGTATATCCCTCTTGACTGAGTTTGCCCTTTCAGTCAAAGCAGCCCGCCTCTTAAATGGTCTAAACTGTGTTGATGGGGGCTTGAAGATATGTCCTATTACAATTACAATATGTGACGAAAATTGATGAATTTGAAATATAAAAAAATGAGTTGTTTCTTCAATTTCTTAACCATTTTGGTTTATCATATTATTAGCCCTTGAGAGTAGGCGTGGCTCACACTGTGTTGCTCTTTTTCTCTCTTTATGTGGAATAGAAATATGAATTGACTTTAATCAAGTCATAATATAAAAGGTCATGTTTTCATTCAATTTTTATTTGTGTAATTTTCCCAGGTGTGGCCAATCAGGGTGAAGGTTTGGACACTACAGGTCTGCCCAACAAAGAACAAGTAGTCCCAACAACAGCAGAAACTGTTGAACCAATTTCTAAGGTAGAACCCAGCCCACGTGTTGAGCCCATTTCCAAAGTTGACCCCAATGACAAGGTTAACCCTAGTCTTGAGTCTGAGACCAGCTACCCAAGGGCTCAGGGAGGTCCCAAGATGAAGGTTGCTGATGAAAATATTGACCCATCTTTCCCGAGACAAGTGAGGGTCAGAGGTCGTCCAATGTCTTCCAATCCATCCGGAGCAGTGCGGCTCAGAGTGAGGTATGTTTTTGTGCTTCAAAACATGTGCTCTCATGAGTTTTTAAATTAGTGGTTCTTATTAACTGATTTTACTGCTGCAGAGACCATCTCAAAGAACCTTTGAGTAGCAATTTGTCTAGGATCTATAATAGACTCTGGCAAATTGTGCTCTACTTTACTCGAGAAACAAGTCCTTTAAGGGTTGAATCTGGAAACAAGTTTCTCAAGGCACATTTGAGATCAAGCAACAATTTTATTTCTAAAAATAATCTGAGATTTTTAAGCCAATAACGATTTTGTGAATGTTAAAAGATGCTAGTTTTTTCCTTGGTCAAACTGTTTATGATGTTCTTTCTTACTTAAACTTTTTGTAACATACAGGTTTCATACCCTCTCTTTAGTGGCTCTCGTGGCCTAGAGGTTAAGGTGTTGGCCTCTCATTCAAAGGTCCCGGGTTCGAATCCGGGTAGCGACTGAAAAATTGTCTTCTCTAAAATATACTCCTTTCACCTCTTTTCCTGCTCTCTAGCAATGTTCTGTTGTCTGCTTTCATGTCCACTTTCTGCCCCCACCCCCTCACCTCCTTTGCCCTCTCCTCTGGGCTCCTGACTCTTTCTGCAGCCTTTCTACTGCTACTCCTTGGCTCCTCCTTACTGCTGTCTTTCTGCCACACCCCTGATCTTCTGGTAGGAAAGATCTACACCTAGCCTTCTCGGACAAGGGCGAAAAATCTCGGAGGGCCCGTGTGCAAGTTGCGCACGTTAAAATCCCTTGGTGGTCTAAAATCGATAAGAGTAGGCTTCGGTCGCCATCCGGGCAAAATTCAAAATTTCCTACCAACTGAAAATATTAGGAGTGTCCTGCGCGCTCATATGACCTTATGCAGTTGCGAGCGCAGTAAAACACTTTACCAAAAAAAAAAAAAAAAAAAAAAAAAATACCCTCTCTTTGTAAAAGTTTTATTTCTCTCTCTTGAATCTGCTAACTTATATTTTAAAACATCAATTTCCTTGCATCTTACACCAGATAACAATTATAATGCTTATGAGACCTGTTTTATAGCTTCATCTTGTTGAAAAAGAATTTTTTAAATCTTTAGATGTTAAGTCCCGCTTACACGCAACATAAATTGTATCAGATTCGTCTAATGAGAGAACTGTCTGTTTTATCGGACTGTATTGTCTGTTTACACATTCCAATCTATCATTAAGTTTTCTTTCGATTGAGGAGATTCCTTGTCATAAAGCCACCGTCTCTCTTTGCGACGACACCGATTTGCCTGCTCTCTATGTGAATGTTTCCAGCTCTGGACCTAATGAATGAAAGGCAAACACTGTACCTTTAGACCACGAGACACCCCCCCCTCCCCCTTTCTCCTGTACATTTTGATTTAGCCGAACAGTGTCTTTAGAAAAGGGTGGCCATACTAGGCCTAATATGTTGTGTGTAGAACCGGAACTTATGACTTGACTGCAGATGTGAAATGCACCGAGTGACCTTGATGCACAGCTTCACCCTTGACGATCAACTAAATAATAAAATTGCTAATATATATAATAAAAACGTACCAAATGTGGTTCTCCGAGAGCAACATTGCTTATTTTGAGACGCTGATTCCGAATATGAAATCAGTTTTTACCTACGATAATTATGTAAAAAATTTTGAGCCCTGAGCTTAGTTCTGCGCGGCAGCAAATTTCAAATTGAATCTACATCGCAGCTCGTCTCCCTCAAGTCTGACCGTGATCACAAGGAAAATATCAAGCAGCGCTTGATTTCTCGACCAAGTCTCCAAACCATCGTTCAATCTTCCAAATTTTGTACAATTTTGTGGTTACCCCTAACGATTTATTGTATGATCGCTATATCGTCCAGTTTTTGTACAATTTATCGTTACGTGTAACCGGGCCTTTAGAAGCTTACTACTTTTGTTCCTTGCTTTTATTTAGCTAAGGTTACATTATATCACCCGATATTATCTTGTTGATGTTTTTGTATTGCTTAGAAATCTTGCTGTATTCTTGTGTCATCAGTGAGAACCAACTACTTTTGGGCCGACCAATGAGTGCTTTTGCCCCGACCCATATTGGATTTGTGACCCATCCACCGACTGTGGTTGCCACGGGAACCAGCGCTAAGCTTAACTCAAGCCGCAGCATCCCAGCTCACTTCAAAACAGACTTCCAGCAGCAGAGGGAAGAGGCGTGGAAAAGCACGACTCGCCGAGGGAAACAACGCCCCCACACAGCCATTGTCCAGCGGTCCAGTACTTGTAAGTCATCTCCTATATGAGCAAAATGCTCGCAGCTAAAGGGATTTGAAAACAACAACAACAACAACATCTCCTCAACTCCTTCTTTCTCTCATTTACTAGAAAAATGTTAATTGCTGTTTTCTTTCTTGAAGAGATGATGTGCATCATATCATGCGAACCTAGTTTGCTGAAATTTGAACTTCAACTCAATAGGTGACTGTAAATAGCTGTAGGATTACACCACGGATACAGGGAAGCTGTGCTACTAAACGTGTAATTTCTGAACTTATTTCTTCTCAGGAATCTGTTTTGAAGGCAGGTCCACATTACTCAATTATTGTTGAACAGTCATGTCTACCACTTTGCTGTCTCTGAGCGGAAAATGACCTTTATAGTGCTGCTGTGCCTCATTTTCTTTTTTTTTTTCTCAACCAAAACAAAACTATTAAATCTTTAACAGGTTTTGTGGGTGGTTGGCGAGTGCTCTGGTGTAGTTTGCTCCTTTTTTTTCTATGAAACATCTATGCTCCTTATCTCTTCTCCTTTTTGTTCTGTTTCTTTCTAATAATGCCTCTAATGTTTGGCACATGTATGGCCTATTTGTATAGTAATTGCCATAAAACTCTTCTCAAAAGTAATGTTACAAATTTTTCAGGTAGCCATAATTATATGTTTTCATCCCCAGCTCTGGGCTTGCAGTTTCCCCCACCACAACGTCCCACCTCCCCGATCACATCAGGAGGTTTTCATTCCGCCAAGCCCCGTCTCCGGGTGACCCGCACGGAGAACTGGCTAGCTGGTGGGCGAGATTTGTTCTGGGAAGGCGTTCGAAAGCGCCCTAAATCAGGGCATGTCCCTGGTTGGAAGGAAGGTCTTCCTGAAAGTATGAGAAAACAGAGGCCAAAGTCTGCATATGTGCCCTCTTCTCGTGTGTACGCTATGAGGTTTGTTTCTTTACCTTACTGAAGCTGACTTTTGCAATAACTTATTTTCAGTGGACTCTAAATTGATGGCTGGGTGCTAGACTCTTTCAAATGTCATTTTGCAATTTGGCTATTTTGTTGGAGTCTTGCACGCAGCCATTGAAATAGAATCCACTTAATCGTTCATTTAAGAAAAGCATTTTAAACTCACAGTCAGATTTTCTCTGCTTCAATGAAAGTATCATCCTAATTAATAACAAATAGAATACTCCTTTTGAAAAAGAATTGTGTGGGACTTGCACTTTTCCTAAATCTATATACTCTCTCTATCTTTAAAAAACCCCCAGCTTTCTTCTGCAAAATCAAGTCAAGGGAGATAATAGGAGCTGTTTTTCTCATAGAATTGTAAAAAAATACATACAGTCGAACCTGCCTTAACGGAAACCTGTATAAAACGGAAACCTGTCTTAGCGGAATCTCCCCGCTCCTCCCTTGATATATTCCTCTTTAATCACCTGTGTAAAACAGAAACCTGTCCAACGCGGAAACAGAAAGAAAATTGCGTTCCATTCCGAGGATTTCACCTGCCTAATACAGAAAATGCTTTTCCCACTCAGCCCTGATTTGAAACAAATCTCGCAAGTTTGGTTCCACCGGCTCTAAACTCAACGCTATGGCCAAGCCGTTGGGTGAGGAAGGGGAGTAGGGGTGCAATTTGGGGGTAGATGTTACCACATATGTGAGCCCTGAGCGATGCAGATGGTCAGGGTGGTGTGGCTGTGATATCTCACGACTGCCCATTAGAGTAGCCAGCCACCACGGAAACTTTCCTGGATAGCCAGAAGCCAGAGGTGTGAAATTAGATAGACCAATGCCGGCCGCCCTGATCGTACTGCCAGCCGAGAAAAGAGTTCCTCGAATCGTTTTTACATTGATGGCAGTGAGGGGTGGCATTGATGGGTGGGGGCTAAGGGTGGAAGCAAAGGAGATGTTCAAACGTTTCTGGTTTTAATAGGTCAAACGGCGGTCCTATGAAAAGCAAGCACTGCTAGTAATTGGATAAGTAAGACTGACGCTTGTCATTATCAGACAGGATAGCAATTGAGAGGTGTGAAGTTTTGACCACTGCTCGCTGATCAGACAAGCGATTCTTGATCCCACCGGCCGGGCCTTTAACCCCCCCCCCCCCCCCTTCCATCTCCCCCTAAATTCCCCTGTCTAAGACATAATTTTTTTCTGGCTCCCTTGCGATTCCGTCTTACACAAGTTCAACTGTATACATAATACTATGTTTTGTGTACACACATGTCCATTAATTTTTAAAATGTGATATCTTTATAAATGTAACGCGCATTGAGAATTTTTTTTGAAAAATGGAAATGCGCAGCATAAATGAATTTATTATTATTATTATTTTCATATTTTAAATAATTGCTTAAATTGGCAGCACATGGTACGCCAATTTTCTTTTATTTGATTCACGATTATTGTTGTTTGGTTGTCTGCCAGGCCCAAGTCACCAGGTGGTTTTTTGGTGACATCCTGTGGGAGCTGTAGGACGCTGGAGGTTGCTCATCCAGGTAAGTTAGGCTTATTTCTGTAAAAAAAACTGTGATTAGTAAATTAAGCTCCTTTTTGCATCTGTTTGGTTTGGTTGAGTTATTTCACCTTAAATTTTCCTGGAAATGGTCATATTTTTCTTATTTCTGCATCTGGAGGTGTCATCCCTGACTCAGAGGTTGACATGTAATGACGACCCCCCCCCCCCCCCCGCCTTCATGGTTGCGAGCTGCCGTTGCACATTCTTCTGCCATATCCAGGCTTGTCCATGTTTTTATGTTGTGCATCCAAGTGCTCTCCTGCCCCACATTCTTATTTATTGGTTTTTAAAAAAGCGAATGTTTTATGTCTCCATAGACTGTTTTTGTAAGAAGTTTATTGGGTTGTGTTTACTATTGTACCTCAATTTCATTCTCAAGGGCTCTGTTTCTGAATGATCTATGTAATTTCTTTTTTCATTATAGTTTTTTTTAACTTCATGTTACATTGATTTATAGACCTTTTTATATACTTTTTAAAATGAAACTATCAACACATTAAAAGAATATAGCCAAACAAACATTATTTGGAACAGAGACTAAGAAGGCTGGGCCATCCATTTTAAAGATTCTTATAAGCGTTAATTGTTGCCGACTCATTTCTGTCTTTTTATCTCTGCATGTTCAGTTGCCCAGTCTTGATTTAAACTCATCATTAAGAAAGATATTTTGCGTGAATGAGATTGTATCGTAATCAAACACGACCCTTGATTGTACTTACAAAAATTTATGATTCTTGAATTTAGTCAGGGGCAATTTATGATGTTCAGATTTCTAATTATTTTCCTCTCATTGAACTTCTCAAATTGTGCATTGTCAAATTGCTAGTGATTTTGTTTCATCTGTTATGAGTTTTGCTGGTTTTTCTTCATTCTTGAAAATAATGTTGTAGTCCTTTTGATGACTAGGTGACCAATAATTTTCATCTTTTTACTTGTTACACGTGATAAATGCTTTCAGTTGAAAAAATTGATTAATGGCCTTATAGAATTTATCTATTTTGATTGGCTTTTCGGATTTAAGCACACTTTTTCTTTCTTTTGAATTGATTGCTCCAGAGTCAGAAAAAATTGTTTCCTTTGTATTTCAAAGAGTATCATCCCAGCCATTTAAATTTGTATTGTAGTATTCTGTGCTTTGATTCTCAGTAATCGTAGTCTTTGATGTAACTCCTTGAGATATAATGCTTGTTTGTTGCGAGTTCATTTTATACAAGTTGATCACTATGTATAGAACTGATGATATAAATTGATCTACATTTTTGTTTCTCTTACCATTCATTGTTACAGACTTTTGATGATGATGATGATGATGATGATGATGATGATGATGATAATGACGATGATGATGATGTTGATGCGTGTTTTGCTATTTTTGTTTGACTTTTGTCTTTGCTTTACCCCATTCCACAGGCTTGTCAATGGGTAGCTCCACGGATGATCCTGATCTGACCTACTTCATGCCGCATGTGCAGCAGCTGTTGCAACAGCCCCCACTTCGTCCTTTTGGTAGTCCTGTATCGTTTGATGGGGAGGAGGATCCTTTACCACATAGCATCGGCGAGGCAGAAATTAGGTAGAACAAGAGAGCGAAAAAGCACACCACAATAGCAGGCTGATGTCAAGGCTCATTTTCTTGAGCATGACATTCTTTGAATTTCTGGGTGTTTGATAATTATGTTTTCTGCTTTTTATTAGTTTGTGGTGATGTATTCTTGAACTGCTTTACAGTGTGATCTCATTATTGTAGGAATAGAGTTGAACTCCTCTGAGACACCTTCTATTATAAAACCATACATTTCTATCTCTTTGATGTTTCCTCTGTACTGATCAAATACACAACTTTTGATAAAACCCTGCTCAGGACGAGATAGCAGTAGAATAATTAATTGGTGAGTTGGTGGTTTATAGAGGTTTGACTGTTCATATGTTCTTGAACTGATTTTCAGAGCAGAAGTTCATACTGAATTTAGTTCCTCTAGTAATATTATTATTATGTCATCATTAAATATTCTATGTACCTAATGATGGCTCTTTTCTGCTGAAAATGTGCACAAGGTGTGATGATTCATAGCTTACTAGATGTGAGCTTTTTTGCTAGCAACTTAAGCCTTTTTTGTTTGATGTGTTGGTTGCAGGTATATTTACCTCCTGCTATATTGTATCTATTTGCTTTTACTAACCTGGTATGGTGGTATGGAATAAGGCAGCTTTTGATACTTATATGTCACTTAATTTTATTATTAATGAAAACCAGATTGTATTGATATTAACGATAATAGTATTATTATATGCTGCCTTGAAAATTTGGAAAAGTGCGAGGAAGAATTGATGCATTTAGCTGTTGTAATGACAGTACATTTTCTAAACTTTCCATGAATTTTTAGACACTATTTGGATTTTGAAAGAAAGAAAGACAGAAAACAGAAAAAGGCCATGCAGTAATGTAGAAACATTTCCAGCTCCATGAACCGAGGGACAACGGAAGTGGACAGTAATTCAAATCTGTGCTTGTGAGCAGCAGAAGTGTGTAAACTTAAAGTATGACTGATCTGTGTTTGCGACTGCTGTCTTTGGTGAGTTTGTGAGTAAAGAGAAACATAGTTAACACAATGACAGTTATTTAGTGCTGGTGAAAAGCAAGGCAGGCAGAGAAATAACAATGGTAACCACCCACTGTCAATGGTGGCTTTACTGCTTAGACTGCATCTGAACCTTGTCTTGCATTCTGCAAAGATGGATTCCTTAAACTTATCGAGTGGTTAGTGGAGAGCACGACACGAACGTGAGCATAACATTTGAATATCTTTGTTTTATTATTTCTTGGCGAAATTAATTGAAATTGAGGATCGATAATAATTTTGAGAAACAAGTGTTGCTGCCTTCTGCAAATAATAATATTATGCCTACTGATGATGGATCAACCGAAGACACGACTGGCTGATTATAATATGCTGGCCACATAATGTATTGCCTCTTACTATGGTTTTGTCATTCTGTAGTTAGTTTTTTCGTTTTATTGAATTGTTTGTTTTGCCATTTCCAACCTGTTATTCTATTTGTCTTTTCTTTCAAAGAAACACAGACACTTTAATTGTTTCAAGTTCTCTGAATGGTGTTGAAAATGTTTTCCTAAATTTTTCTTGCCCTATCCTGCTATCTTTTATTGGGTTTGCTTTCGTTCTGCACATTCAAACGTATGTGTGGATTTCTACACTACGCATGTCGTCAGAAAGACAAAAATTATGTGATTGGAGAGACCAGATTCTGTTTTTTTCCTTCTTCTTCATATTCGCTCCCATTTTTGACCACATCAATTTTGATGATACCGTGGTTGAGAATTCACCCCTCTTTTTTGTCTCAATTTCTCTCGCAGTGTAATCTCAATATTATTCATTTACACTTCCCCAACCGACTTTTATATCCCTTTTCCTTTTTTAAAATGTCATTTTTGAGGATTGTGCCCAATCAAGATTATTGGTATTGTTAATTGTTGACATATAAAGACTTCGAAGGAGCTGTGTACTTGGTTACCCGTCTTTATTGTATGGACTCCAAATGTTTTATGAGCTTCACATTTTGACCCCAGTCTTTGGCTGTGCTAAATATATCGACCATTTATCTCGATCTTTTATATAAAATTTTATATTATGTTGATTACATTGTAATCAGTATTCTGTGATATATTATATAAGATATGGTGGAATTAGCTGTCTCACATATATAATTTATTGATGAATGTTTTCTTTACCATACTCACAGCAACCCCTGTCCCTAATGTCAAAAAAAAAATTCTTTAAAAAACTGAAAGGAAAAGAGCTGCAATATAAAACCCAGATCAAGTAAACAGACCAAGCCATTCTCTATGAGTTTTATGGGAAATCTAATCAAAAGTGAAATGTCGTTTAAAAAAGAGCCTATGTTCTTAATAGAAAAGAAAAATGATCAGCGATTCTAATGAAATTAACCTCTTCTCCTGTATTCAGTGGAATTGCTACTAGCAGTGGTATTCTATCCTCTCAAGGAAATGTCCAAACTAACCTGGAAAGAGGTCTTCCCAAAATGCATGTTATATTTCTGAAGCCACGAATGTCAAAACTACAGTGTGATTTATGTACATTTACATGCAAGTTTATTTTATTTATCTTGGGTTTGACTGCCCTTGTTACACCCTTGATGTAAGTATTATGTGATGTTCAAAAGATAGAAAACATGATTAGACTTTAATGTCATTTAATATATCAGTGGAAGGTTCAATTTACAAAGAAAAGAACCAATCAAACTTCTGGTCAGATTGCACGATTGTTCTCAAAAATTATTTCTGCTCAGACAAATGAATCTTTACAGGTATAAATACATCCTTTTATGCATACACACACACACACACACACACACACACACACACACACACACACACACACACACACACACACACACACATACACACACACAGACACACACACACTCAGAGTCACACACACACACTCATTCTCATACACCACACACACACACACACACACACACACACACACACACACTCATTTAATCACTTATACACGCATTCAAACATACTAGAGGGAACAAATCCATCAGGCTAATGGAGACTGGATTAAAAAGGTGAATTATTATGAAGTAGGAGAAGAAAAAAAAATTGATTAAAGGATTTCCTGATTATGGTAAAATGAACTGTGGTAGGCACACCTATGAAGTACAGAAGGGAGAGAGGGAGAAGAGAGAGGGACAGAGAGAAATAAAGAAGAGCGGTTGGAATATACAGGATACTGGAGAGAGAGAGAGAGAGAGAGAGAGAGAGAGAGAGAGAGAGAGAGAGAGAGAGAGAGAGAGAGAGAGAGAGAGATCCATCTTGCATATTGTTGCACTGTGGGGAAGACCTTGTTGATCACTTTTTGCCTTGGACCAAGCTTTAAAAGGTGCTCTTCATGGTGCCTCAGGAGGCGACCCATCAAGCACATCAGAACAAGTGCGTACCTGTCTTTGTTTTGTTTCTTTCAGTAAAAGTAAATCGAAGAGAAGCATTAGGCTCAATAACCGTGAAATAGGCAGACAGATACAAAAAAAGAAAAGTAAAAAAGTAGGCCTTGCCACGGGCACTTTTCAACCATCCACCTAAAAACTGTAAGGTCAGATTATTCAGTTTTCTTTAAGAGACATCATTGACAATTTGATCACTCACTAAAAGAATCATAATTTTCAAACAGTGCATTTATCCCCATATAATGTAGTCAACTCCCAGTTAGCAACTATACAGGTGCAATTTATTTTCTTCGGACTTTTCTGGTCTAGAATGTATGTAGGGAGTTATGCATTTCCCGAAAGAGAGCAAAGTATGCAACAAGTGCTTCTTTGTGTGAGCTGGTGAAAATTATCGTGTAAGTAAAGATATAATCCAAGTGTCGTATTAGGAAAAGAACAAGACTAGCGAATGGAATAATTAAAAGCTACGAATGAAGTAGAACTCACATGTGGAGCCCTCCGTGCTCCTTCCATCAAGTGCGGCAGGGCTTTAGTTTTAGTAAGAGTTTTACGGCACTTGCAGCACAATACTTTATTTACTTTTCCGATCCAGCGCCATCTGGGTTCTAACCCTTCGGCCTGTCCATATGGCAAAGAATTTACAAGTCTTCATCAGCTGTGTTTTGTCGCTGTAAAAAGTATTTCCAATACATGTATCCGGGGAGGCAGGTAGGTAGGTACTAGGCAGGTCGTTGAGTGCAGGGCAGGTAAAGAGATGGTGTGATACTGTTTCATTCTGGCGGTCACACAACAGGCAGTCAGGTGGGGTATTCTTTCAGATCATATTTAGGTACGAATTCAGTGGGATGTGGTGTGTTCGCAGGTGAAAGATAGTGACTTGTTCTCTTCTACTTAGGGAATTTAGTGTGTCTTTTGAGTTGTGAGCAGTCGTATATGTGCAAATACAGCTCTTCCAGTTTTGCCCATTGCCCATCCATTCAGTCACTGTTCCCTAGTATTGCATTTGATGATGTTCTTGACTGTCTGTTGTGAGACTGTGTTTTGAGGTTGTGTTTGTGATGCTCCCTTCTAGGCAAGTGTCTGCTCTGTTGTTTCCTGGGATTTTGCTGTGGCCAGGTATCCACTGTGAAGTCAGGTCAACGGCATAGGTCTGCATGAAGGTGTTAATTGTTCACAGAGAGGCAAGCTGGGCTTTCAAAATTTATGTTTTCCAAAGCTTGGAGTACTGATTTTCCGTCTGTGAAGATTACAGTATCCTTGATTTTGTCTGGGTATATAATGAAAATATTGGTTAGGTGGAGGATTGCTGCTTCAATGGCGATGGCCTCAGCCTCATAATTTGTACAAGAAGTACCACAGGCATCAAATAGTTCTTCACATGTCCTTTCAGGATGTTCTATTCTTACTCCAAAGCATGCATTAACACAGTTCCCTTGAAGGCTGACCCATCAGTGTAAATATGGATTGAATCACTAGGGTAGGAGAGTCAATTGTTTAGAGAGCTATGGTCTTCAATTCTACTGGTTCACATTCCTTTTTCACTGTCTCCTTTATGAGGGAAGTTTTGTGTTTGGCATTCTTGATGTTGGTGGTTGGGGGGAGTTCTGGTCTTAAGGGTTTCAGCATTTCTGTTACATGGAAGATAAATGTTTTTCTACAATTTCGGTGGCTATGTCGAGTATCGATCTTTCATGGATTCATTTCTTTGGTCGTCTCTGTTCAATGATCTTTCTGTTTGGGTGGGTTTTTTCTAGTCTCTTGTAGCGCTCACTCATCTCCACAACTGCTGCCTGTCTCCGCAGGTCCAAAGGTTCCAGGTTTGTATGAATTTCACAAGCTGCAGTTGGAGTGGGTCTCCAAGCTCCTGAGATAAATTGTACAGCTTGATTCTGAATTTTGTCAGGAGACTTCCGAGTTGGTTTGCTGCAGATTGTCTGTAGGGTTAGGTTATATTCCATGGTAGAGCGTACATAACCAACATATAGCTGTCTGAGTGCATCCTTGTCCACTCCCCATGAAGTGCTAGCCAGCCGTCTGAGAAGGTTAAGTCTCTTGTTGGCCTTAGTCTACAGGTTCCAGAAATGATTTTTGCATGAAAACTGCCTTTCCAGTAGGTTGGATTTTCAACTTTTTCGAGTTTGGTTCCTTCAAGTGAGATTTTGCTTTGCGACCTTGTGACTTTTCGTAAAGGGGTGTAGATTGTCTTGGTACAATTTGCTTTTAGTTTCCACTTGCAGCAGTAGTTATTAAATATATCTAGGCCCTCATTAATAAGTTGTGCACTGATGCCAGCTTGTTCACTTTAATTCCAGATGGCTAGGTCATCGGCGTATAGGGCCTTTACCGATTTCAGTGTCTCAGGCAGGTCATTGATGAAAACAAGGAAGAGTGTACAGCTCAGAGAGGAACCCTGGGGTAGGCCCTCCTCCAGTAGGCCTGCAGCTTTGGATGACACACCATTGTTTATCCTGGTCTGGATCGTCCTGTCTGTAAGGAAGGTCTTCACCCATATGTAGAGTTTCCCGTGGATTCCTTTCTGTGTCATCTTCCACAGGAGGCCTTTTCTCCATACCCTTTTTGAAAAGACTTTATGGAAAATGCAGCAAAATAAGGTCATATAAGTGCTAGAGTTCAGAGGTGTTGCAATAGAGAAACAAACACAAAAAAGAAGGTGGAGGGATCAGGATTTAAAAGTTTGATTGGAAAGAAGGAGCAATCCACACCATAGCGTCTGCCAACCTTCCATACCATAGCATCTGCCAACCTTCCACGCCAGTGAGTCTCATATCTTCAGCTAGTGTCATGTGTTACAGAATAAAATACTTGTTCGCCGACTAAACCTTCCTTTTTTATTAATTGATTTTTTATCAATGAAAGCAGGGGGATTTTTGCTGGGCTGAAACATTCTTGGATGTTTTGCTTGACATGTTGAGTAGTGAGAATGTATTACTTGCATATGGTGTGGACCCGTGTAAAGCTATACATTTCTTGTAGAAAATTTGAAACATTTTACAAGTGTGTGCTTTTGCCATTGGCTCTCTTTACACATTTATGTATTCTAGTATTGTAGAAGTGCACCAGAGAAAGATACTATTACTGTTAAATTCTATTTCTTTTTTATTTGTACGATTAGTTTTGTCAACAAATTTTAAGTATTTAAAGTGGGAATTTTTTCTCCAGGATAATTTTCATGAACTGCTTAAAATAAGGGAACATTATGTTATAATATAGGCTATTCCTGTGGGTAGACAAAAATTAGGGCCCTCTTTTTTATCTAATTATTTGTTACGATGAGAAATTCAGCATTTTTCATTCACGTTTGACAGAGTAATTTTTGTGTGAATAGTGAGCACTTCTTTTTTCTATAAATGAAAGAATGAGTTTTTTTGTGTGTGTTTGGAAGGAATACACTTAATATAAGGTAATGTCTGTGTGTTCAGGTGTATCGCTTCTAACTGACTGATAACAATTTTATTCAATATTATCTCTTGGTGATCTTCTGACTGTACCAGATATTCCTTTTTAGCCAAGTGTCCATTCTATTTTTGAGCCATCACTAAATTCCATGTTGTACTTTTAGCACGTTAAAATATGTCACCTGTGATAGCAGAGGGTTATATATTATTATATATACAACTGGTCAATAAACAACTGATTTTCAATATTTTCCTTGTCTTTATTATCATCATTTGCTTCGACACCAATACCTATATTTTACACCTGTTTTGAGCTTTGACCATATTATATGCTTTTTGTTCCAATGTAAAAGGGGTGTGCGGCTTCACTAACACGGCAGTTTTATTGTACCCAGGGCAGTGTATGAAATTGATGATGCATTGACCCCACAGGTAAGTGAAGTAATTTAGAAAGATGTCAAAACGATGGCAGAGTTTATTTAACAACGTATCTCTGTATCACTACTTCTCTCTCTTCTTTTTTGTTCATATCTTGGTTAAGATATATTGGTTAGAGTCATTTGAGTCCCCTATTTTTTAAATAAGTTGAGTGTCTTTCAAAGACAACGTCACAGAGACCCAGATTTGGCCCCACAGGGAGTGAAGACCCAAGATGTGCGTACTAGGTCAAGTAAGCTTCAAATAGAGGGCTAAAGTTTACTTTTACTGAAATATTGTAGTCTGTTTTATGTACAAAATGTCTTGAATGTTGAGCAGGAACTTGTACTTATTTTTGTATCAACAAATCATTTTAGGGTGTATAAACTGCTGATGAGAAGGGTTTTCCTGTGAATGCATTCTTAAATACTGTGAGACTGAAGGAAGAATATTACCTGCTGTGTATCTGAAACTTTTTTGACCAAGATTAGGTCATGTGGAGTTACTTTTAAAATTCACTTATTTAGTTGAGAGAAAATTTATAGATTGTTTATATTAAATTGGTTTAAAAAAAATAGTTGTTGACGTTTGATGCAACCCACCCCCCCCTCCCTTAAGTAAATGCAATTTTAGATAATGTAGGAAGCTGGCTTCTTCAAACCTACCTGTTATGGCCGTTCTTGGCTGAGACTGAAACAATGTCCAAGTAGACAAATGGAGATTATCGATAAAGTACCTCCCCATACAGAAATCTTCTGTGTGTGATAGTGAAGTGTCCAACCACTATGCCACGTATATTTTTACATATCCAGTATATACTGGTTTAGCGTCTCTTGTAATAACTTTTTCTTTAAAATCCCTGAAGTTGATGTTCTACTCTTTTTGTATATGTATACATACACAACCAGTGTTTGAAGTAAGGCAGATTATAGAATGAATAGTTTGATATTGTTCTATACTTTTCTGTTTTATTATTTGTAAACCGTAGAAATCTTTCTCAGTCTTTTTGTGTTTCTGAAGTACTCACACAGCTGTTACATTTCAGGTCTGGCCTGTTCATTCAGGGGTATCCACCCCAGAGCATCCCCCCTCCTCATGGGGTGTACAGATTACGATCGTCTCACCGCATGGGACTGGCCAGCGCACCAAGCTCATCGTATGACAGCCGACTCAGTTTTTACTCCGACAGCAAGCTCATGTGGGTTCCTCCTCGTTTTGTGATGGACATTTTGCCAGAACATATCGCTGGTAGAGATGATCATAAAGAGAGTGAGCATTGTATTTTGTGTAAAGTTCCTGAGCTCTCTTTGAATGAGGAGAACAGTATAGCGAACAGAGGCACGGACAACAGTGCTGTGGTAGGCGACGAATATAAAAATGACACAAGTATGAAAGAAGAGCAAAATGTGGTGGAGGTGAAAGAACCGAGAGTTGTTGTCAAGAATATTGTCTGCAGAGATCATGTTCAGAATGATCAAGAATCAAACTGTGTGGACGGTACAAATCTTGATGAAAGTGAAAGGCCCCCATTTTCCACAACAGACGGATATTTTGCTGAAAATTTTTCTGCCGATTTGAATGAAGGCAGTGAGATGGAGGATGAGTTGATGCCCATTGTTGCTGTTCAGAGACCTCCGAGCGTGTATTCTGATGATGAAAACGAGGTCACATGTGTCAGCCCAGATTCACAAGCATATGTTCTTAACGGTAGCAAAGAGAAAAATGTAGTATATGTAGATGAAAATGGATCGTTTGCTGTCAGGAAGCAGCCCCCCTTTGTGTAATATTCAGAATGTTGCCAGTTACAGCTCTCAAATGTTATCTATATTCTTCTTAAACAGCAATCACAGATTTTCTAAATGGCTTTTAGGTTAAAGTAGTTTTTAATTCTGATTGCTTTGTGTTGTTTTAATAAATTTTAACAAAACGATTCTATGATAATTTCATTATTATCATACTTTTTTTTTTAAAGACTTGTTTTTATTATTATTGTAATGTTGTTAATGACTGCTGTATTCCTTCCTTTCCTGGTGGTATTATTAAGTTAATTGAGATTACAGTATGTATTTGTCTTTCTTGCAGAGTTTAATCATTAACCGGTCCCATTTTTCTGTACGTAATATCTCGAATAGGACAAGACCAGAATTAACAAGCTAATACTAACAGTAACAATAAAAGAAAGAAATGGTTTAGGAAACACTGTTTGATGTCCTCCCTCATCCATAGTAAGGCACAGAGATCACGTTAAAGTGTGACTGAAAAGAGCATTTTGTAATTGATTTTATGACATTTTTTTTCCAAAATGAGACAAAGAAAGAACCAAAAAAAAATCCCAAACAAAGAACAAACCACTTTGAAACCTAAACAGTAGTGACAGTTGACATGACATCAAGCCTGAGAATACTGAGATTGAATTGTTTGATGTTGGGAGGGAACAGTGGGGGGGGATGGGGATGGATGGATGGAGGGTGGATGGGGGGGTCAACGTTTTTTTCGTTCTCAAAGTGTGACTTGCTATTCTGACAGTGTTACCTTTTTCTGAGAGCCTCAATTAAAATGATGCCTCTACCTTCAGAAAGATGGAATGCAAAAAGCAGATTGTGCAGTGGAATCAGGCATCAATTTTGGGCCTAAGGAGACGTTGGTATCATCTTTAAGCTTGTTCATTTGTCTTGCTTTTGTTGAAAAAAAAAATGCCCATCTATTTTGAATAGACGTTGAGATATTATATTTGCAAGTAAAGAGGTGGGGGTTACCAGGTGTCAGTGCTGAAATTACCGAGCAAATAGCCCCCAAAGTTTGATGACTTTCAAAGCTTGAGTGTCCTTGGAAACTGGACATTTATAATTTTGAGCCTTTGATCAACATTTTTCAGTAAAATCTGCTCAGAAATGTGTTTTTAAATGGACATAAAAGGTGTTGAGCCAAAAAAAGAAAATTTGAAAAAAATTGCCCAACGGCTAGAAAAATGCTGGTTTCTTTGATTTCATTATTTTGAAGAGTGCCTTGATCACGATGCGTCACCATTGATTTTCTATAAGTAATGATGACGATAGTGATGACAATGACAATATTTATTTATACAATGTCATATTTATAAATGCTGCTTTTCTGCACATAGACAAAAAAAACTTTCATGGAAGTTGTGGAAGTAGAATGCATCACTACCTGTGATGAAAAAGATTAAAGGTCTCAAATCTTCTGAAAGCAGAAATCTTTATCTTTTTCGGAGAGTCATTAAATTGCTTCTGTTGAACCCAGTGATGATGTCTATCATTTGTTCGCCTATATTTTTCTAAATCATGATCATGATCAATTTTGAAAAAAATTCATGGTTTTCTTTTTGCTGTTTTTTTTTTCTCCCTATGTTTAATATTTTGTAATTTTATTTTAGTGAGAATGTGTGCTTAGAATTGCCCTTTTTTTTCTCGTTTCACCCAGTTTCTGGTTTATTGGTGATTGATATTTCTATAGGAAAATGTATTTAATAAAAAAAGATTTTTAAACTACCTGCTCTTGGGTATGTTGTTCCAAGAAAGATACTAATAAAGAGGATTTATTTTTTAACTGATATTTTTGTGCCTTCAATGTATTTTCTTTTTAATTATTTACAGTAGAAAATCTAAAAAAAAAAAAGGTTTTTAATAATTGTTACTGTATAATCCAAATTTCGACGTTGCCCTTTCTGGTCTTAATGTAAGTTGAACCCATTTGATGCACCTCATAGCACACATGAGCATGGTTACCTTTACCCTCCTGAGCATGAGGTGATGGTGCATGTATCAAGCATTTGATGCTGAGAGGTGCCATCACATGCTGAGGTTCTGTAGCCTCACGGGGGGGGGGGGACTCAAGGAGTGTGAGGCACAATTTTGTGATCACTTTCAAACCTGTTTTCATTTCAGGGGGAGAGTACTTTCTTTTTTCAGACTTTTCTGATAGCAGCTAAATTGAAAGGACATGAACTGAAATGTTCGAGTCCTGAAAAACATCCTATGGCGGACAACTCATAGCTCAAAGCTTCTTGTTTGGTCTTCTGCTCCTTGAACTTGACATGGCATGTGAGATTTTATAAAAAGTATCCAGTCTCATGTGATCTCTTTTTTTCTTGGACAATCTGACTGATCTCAAATGAATCAAACCAAATCATATAGGGATTTGATGAAATTTTCTGTTGCGTACATTGGATTATTATCTGGAACCGAATAAAGCAGAGTTGTAAAAATTGATGAGTGGCCATGAGCAGTGTGTCAACCAACGGGCTCAAAATTATTTGAAACACATTTCCTAAACATAGAAATCACCCTTACCCTTGCCTTGAAGCCTTTATTTCTAAACTTATAAAAAAGCCTTTTCTGTAGACACGCAAATGCTCAACACTTTCCCAGAGCTTTGTCTGTACCCTTTCTAACTCATATACCATTGACCAGAAATTTATTTTCCCATTGTTACTTTGCTGCCTGCTGTCTTCACATTTACAAGTGAGCACAGTGGCCTCAAAAGCAGAGGGTTGTGGCTTCACATGCTAAGGGTAGGACATATCATTATATCGCTAGTAGCCTCCGGCATTATGCTCACCAGAATACGACATTTAAATACACGTTGAATGCAGAAGATGTGTTAACTTCGGAGTCGGACAACAAGGATTTGCAATTGTCATTTCAGATACACTTCATGGTTAATAGAAAAGACTTAATAAAACAATGCAGTTTGCTCACTGTAACATATTTTTCTAATAACTCAACCCAATAAACCCTGCCCAGTCATTTCAAAGGTGATCCCATTGTTGTAAGGACAAAAAGTACTTTTTCAGTTCACTACGAAAATGTAGAAATAAGTCTATCAAAAGAAGACCATGTGATTAACATTTCAACTTGGCCCCTCATTTTAGTATGTGTTATTTCCAACTATCTGCACAAAGTTTTTCTTATTCAAATTAGGTACAAATAAAGCAAACAAAAAGGATATAAAACACATGTCTCACTGAAATAGTTGTTAAATTTGTGTATTTTTGTCATTTTCTAAAATGAGTATAGATCAAAACAATAAAAAGAGACGTGCATATCAAAATATTTTTTTCAGGTCCAAATGCAATCAACAGTTGACCAAATGGTATCACAGATGAAGCACATAAATTGCTACAAAAATGCTGTAGCTGGTGACAATATGTAAATATTGCAGTATCATTTAAACATTCATTTTGATTTAAAGGCAAAACATCAAGTAAAAACAAACCTCAACAATCAAAATCTCTTTCGTCAGCATGAATTAGAATGATTTATGACACACAAACAAAACACTTCAAATTAGCGCAAAAAAATTAGGTAAAGTTTGAATTTTGGGTATGGCAAACTTGGCCACTGTCATTCTGTGTACAGACCTGATAGAAATATTTTATGTACATGGTGTTGATGGTCTAGGGGTTATGCTATGGGACTTGTAATTGTGAGGTGGGTTTCTGGGGTTGGAAGTTCTGGCTCCACCTGGCTTTGTGCACTTGTAGGAAGCATTTGACACGTTTTCCTGTGGGAATGGGTACCCAGCAATAGACGGCCAAAGATCTTGTCAGTTTGTTTGCGTTTGAAAGCTTAATTGCCTGCATGCACTGGACGCTTCCCAGGTAGCCGAGAATGTTTCCGAGTGCTCTAAGGTCTGCTGAGGTAATGTTTATAGCAGTTGTAAAGTGCATAGGGCATGCTGTAAAGCATGGATATGCGTTATATAAATGCAATTATTTACTATTATTACATACAATCCTAGTTTTCTTAAGGGGAAATGGTGACAGAGAGAAGAGATAGAAGGGAAACGGGGATAAAACTTACCATCAAACAAAGTGACACATATCACCAATTTTTAGCAGTATACTTTGCGTAAGATTTTAGGTATTATGGGGACATATTTATTACACATGAGTTTTAAGAATGTGAGTATACTTGTTTGTTATCAATAGCAAACAGGTTCGTGTGTAAATATTTCAAAGGTTAAGCAAATGGACACAGTGTATATTCTTGTCCATATAACCTGTAGTCATAAACACTATAAATACACAGCAACATAAAAAATGGAGAAGCTTATATAATATAACACCAAGAGAACAATGATTATAATCCATAGTAAAATTAAAGCTAACAAACATCTATTTTAGTAACAAAAAAAATAGAGAATTGATTCTCTCACAGTCCTCTTCTCCAGTTTCAACAGCTCTACATGTATAGATCCCATCTCTAATGTCTATCTCTCTTGCACTCCATCCTGTGTGGGCGGTTGGCCGGTGCTCTGGTGTGGTTTTCTTCTTCTTTCCTATCAAATATCTATCGTCTTTATCTCCCCTTCTTCTTTTTTATGTTTGTTACTCTCGTCTAACACCTCTAATCATCTGCTCATATGACCAGATGCATTTGATAGCGTTGTAAAACCTCTACTGTGGAGTCCACGTATAACGAGTCTAAAACCCTGTTTTTTTCTCTTCTTTACCTTTGTAAATAAAATACTGCTCTAGCGCTATCAGACAAACATGCGAGTCGGTAATAAGCGGAATATTGCTGCTGTTGTGTACAGTGCATAGGCCAATTATCATAATGTAAAACCTCGCCAGTTGAGAAACTTGTTACTGAGCTTGCGAAACAAAGAATAGGAGAGCCCATGTGTGTCAACAATGAAGGCCGGAGCAACTGAGTAGGCAGGGTGTGGCATGCGCAGACAAAGCAGAACACATCGTGAGATATGCCAGCGTAAGCCTAGTTTAGATTATAAAGGCCTACCATGACTCTCACTTCTCCGATGCGGGGACGGAGAGGTCACAGCAATGTGATGGATGGAGCGAATGTGTGACGTGCGCAAGCAGACAGAATGCACCACAGGGTGTGGTGGGGTGGGGGAAAACACAGCGGGCGAGTTAGCCCAGAGCCCTTCCTTTCTGATTGCCAAAGCCGAGCTGTCAGTCCACATTGCTAGAGAAAGAAACCTGATTCGATTTTTGATCAAGTAAAACCTAGAGGTCATGTTGAAACAAAATCGTCATCAGGGGAGATAGCAAAAGGAAATAAACAGAACATCAAACTCATAGATTAGGCCTACTTTACAGTTTCCCTTGAATTTATTACTGGATCCCTTATACCGAGAATCCTGCTATAACTGACATTTTGCTCCGGTCCCGTCCCTCTCATTATAACAGGATTTTACTACACTAAAACAAAAAACTCCATCCTGTAACAGATGTTTGAAAAAAAATCCTCCCTAAGAACTGCCTGCCTCGGTACCAAAGGGGCTGTTTTCTTTTCTGTGCAAGTCTCTCACACCAAAGTCAGACTAATTCTGAAGTCTTTAGGCTCTTCTCCTGTGTCTTCATCAGTCTTGGGGTGCAGACCTCCGATGACATCCTCATCTCTGTTTGAGAGAATAGAATAAATGGTAAATGTAGATGATTTACTCCCACGTGAAGACAATTTAGATAATTTAGAATAGAAGAATGGCTGCCTCAACTCAGCTTGTCAGGGACAACTCGGGCTGAAAGGGATACAACTTCCAGGCAAACAGACGGAGATACTCCGTTAAAAACCCTCCTTAGATGGGAACCAAATACACATCTTCCGTGTGCAAAGGTGAAAAGTCTAACCAGTATACCTCATTCACTGGTTTAGAGAGTATAAAAGTTATCCTGACAAAATGAAATCAGGAGACAACCATAACTCTACATACAAATCTGAAGCATTTATATATCTAGCCTCTATCTGTGCACCATTTAAGGTATCCGTATGTAAACATCAAGAAAACCGAAACGATGGTGATAAGCAGAAATACTCCAATCCCAACATGCAATATCAAAATCAATGATACCACCCTCAAGCAAGTACAACATTTTAAATATTTGGGGACCATTATATCATCAGATGGTAGATGTCACACCGAAATTAAAAGCCGCATTTGCCAAGCAAAAGCAACCTTCCACAAGATGAAACAGATACTAACAAACATCAATCTGTCACTGGAAATGAGGAAAAGAGTAATGAAAAGTTACATCGAGCCAATCCTATTATACGGGTGCGAAGCGTGGACAATCAATAAACAGCTGGAAAGAACAATTGTTGCGGCAGAGTTGTGGTTCATGAGACGCATGCTACGTATCCCATGGACAGCTAGAAAAACAAATGAAGAAGTCCTGGTTGAAGCAAATTATAGAAAACAACTTATCACGAATATAAGAAAACGACAGGCAAATTTTTTCGGACACACAATGCGGAAAGAAGCATTAGAGAACATTGTAACAACAGGAAAGTTTGATGGAAAGAGAGGTAGAGGCAGACAGAGGGAAAAGATACTGGACAAGATGACAACATGGCTGGGAGCAGCAAGAACAACAGACACCATTGCTGCATCGAAAGACAGATGGAAGTGGAGGTCCATGATCGCCCACGCCAGTCGGCAAGGCACCGGATGATGATGATGTACACTTTACTGACTGAGAAATAGTTTAATTCTAACTAATAAGTCAGGGCAATACACAGAGTCAATGAAAAATCAGTAAAAGTGTCTAAATCTTTACTAGAAAGAGTAAGCATGTCCTACCAGACATATGAAAGCTGAATCCCTTTCATTCTCACTTCCTCTCTAATTTCCAAATGGTTCTAATCTTCCCCTGCATTTGATCTGAATTGACAATAATCTGTTCTGAAGTAGACAAAATTAGGCCATAGCCAAAAGCATAACTGAAATGATAACACTGTTCAATATATATATGTTAACAAAAACTCTTATAAAAGCAAAACTGAGGTGCCATCAGTTAACTCCTTATCTCTGGCAGTGCCAGTGAGCCGCTGGTAGCGGCTGGAGTGCATTCCTTCACTATGACTTTGACTTCAAATTACTTTTTGGCAATTGCTGAAATGGCTTTTACCGGGATTCATTAGATGAAGAAATATCAAAACAGGTTCACTTGTTTTGACTTAATGACTGATTTAGTGATGTATGTTGCTTTCAGATTTCATACCAACAATTTTTAAGGGCCCTGGCACACTGGGTTTTTCCCCCTCGGAGATAAAGAGTTAAAAGTAATTACGTTCGTACCGTAACTCTTTATTCTCATATGCAATGTGGATGTCTTTAGTTGACTTAAGCAGCTTCACAGACATTCTCGCCTTCACTGTAGCCATTCGGTCTTCAGAGCTGACAGTAAGCCTGTTTGAGTATTGGAATAAATTAGGAAAACATAATCTATAGATAAATAACAAATAAAGAATCCAAAAAAGAAGGAATAACAAATTCAAAGCCCCCCCCCCCAAAAAAAAAAAATTAAAAAAAAATGAAATTCTAAATGAATATTAATGATGATTTGGGTACAATATCACAGAAAAAGCCATATTTCTAAGACAACGATAAGTATAATTGAACTCCATCATTTCACTGCGTCACAAAGAATTCACACTAAGTTCTGCACAGATGATATACACAGTATGCCACAGTACCTCTTGAGCGTTTGTTGACAAAAAGCTGAAATCAGTGAGAAGAGAATATCACATTTACTCCTGCAACATGACCAAATCCAGCTAAGATGATGTATAGATTTGACCCACCCCAAAGAGAAGAGGGGAGAAAGTGGACATGAAGAATATAACTTATTGGATACAGGTGCCCACATCCCTTGAGACTCATTGGAGCAAAGGAAGATATGACTAACGCTAACATTACTTAAACGCAATCCTACATCATCACTCATCACCACCATTATTTCTAAAATTATCATTGCTCTCAGATCAATGACTTAGGCCTACATCTATAATCATGGAATCTCAATCTGTAACAGTTACTTGTCATACTAAGTATGCACGTAATACACTATTGGACATTATCATACGCACTTTTTTCTGACTAATCAGATGGCGTCAATCTCATCATATAAATGGGCAAGGGATTAAAAAAAACAACAACCCAAAAACTTACTGGATGCTGGACTTGTCAGGGGAGGATTCTAGATCAGACAAAATCTTATCTTCCTCAGAATTTTCAGTTTCCACTTGACCTGTTGGAAGAAAATAAATATCAAGATAATGCTACTATAAAATATTCATGAGCTGAGGTCAGGTGAAAACCTCTCAGATTTCACCCCCCCCCCAAAAAAAACAACAACAACCCCCAACACATGAGGAAAAATCAGACAGCATGAAAGGAGGTGCTGAAGTGCAAAAATAATGATCTCACTAATGGATTTAGTTCTTAGCTATCCTTTATATACACAGATACTAAATTTTAAAGGTGGAACCAATGTAATTAACCAAACTTCTCTTTTTCTGAGAGTCTGAGACGAAATGAAAAACATAGTTTTCATGCTTGAAATAAACAACAAGAGAGACCAAACAAAATGTGGGAATGAATCATGAGCACAACTCCCTCTACTATTTAGACCACTTACATCCACTGGTTCCAATTCAATAAAAATAATAAAATTAATTCTTTAACTTATAGTCTGCCTATGCAATTTCACCCAAAGCCTTATAAAGCAATCAGGTCAAAGGCAAACATTTACAGTTAAAATCTATTAGTATCATGTTTGCAAAGGTATGAAACAATATCTGCTTTAAGAAAAAGCAGACAAGAAGTAGTCCTATAAATCATTATCTAGCCTTATATAGAACAGACTTATGGTGAATTCGTCCTTATTTAAAAGTTTCAATGATTATAGGTTTAAAAATGCAGTCTTGTTTAGCATAACAACAAGAAAATCAGTAATCTGATAAACAAAAGTAATCTCCATGTCTCTCCTGTAGCACTGGCTTTTCCCTGACTTACCATCAAACTGCAGTGCGTAGTAGAGAGAATTTGGATTTCGAGAGCTGGACCATGCATAATCTTTGCCGACCCCAACAGTTTCTGTGGGTTTGACTTTCAGCCCATCTTGTGCCTCCCAGCCTTGGCCGTATATGTAGAAAAGTTTCTTGTGTTGAGCTGCTGCAGGGCCTTTCAGTACATAGTAAAACTTAAAGGCATCCTCCTCTGCCTTGGACGACTCTGAGGAGATAATTTATACCATACAAATGCCTGCAGTATGAGCAATTTTTCCAAAAAATAAGGTCTAAAAGTATACCCCACCTATTACAAATGCTACATAATAATAATAGACAGCATTTGTATAGAGCCCAAATCCCTGTTCAATAGCAAGCTCTATGCGCTTCACAATCTATAGGCGTACTATTACCCCAGCAGACCTGAGAGCATTCTGAAACAGCCTCAACTTCATGGCAAGTATACAGTGCAAGCAGCCATTTATAGGCACTAAAACACTAACATACTGACAAGATCTTTTGCTGTCTATGGTCGGGTACCCATTCCCACCTGGGTGAAGTGAGGAAAATTCGTGTAAAGTGCCTTTCCCAAGGACACAATGTCTGGCCTGCGGCTTGAACCCCCGAACACGCAACATACAGCTAGGATGAAGCCCAACAAATGGGACGTAGCGCTGAAAAGGGTTTTCCATTGAGAAATCAATATTAATGTAACTGCCAATAGTCGATAATGATAAGACAATTATTTGATGCTGGACTAGTAGGCCTACTCGATTTCACACATGTTGAGCTCCCTCCAGCATTTAAAATATTCACCCTGTTTTACAGGTGGCACCTATGTTTTACAAAAATAGGCCACTTTTAAAGTCAAAGTATTGCCCCCATATTAAACATGAAGTTGTGTTTTAGATCAGCATATACCATTCTTCAAAATTGGACACTTCAACTATCTTGCTTGAAGTCACTAGACAATGAAGAAAAAGAGAGCCAAAAATTGGGATGAATCCTAAATACTGATGGCAAATTGGTGCTTTTCTTCTATTCTTGATTTTCAGCACAAAGATACTGATATCGTGGGATAAAGAATGAATCTGCTTGCTTGTGATCCCCTCAGTATTTACTTTCACTGGCAGTATTAAATGTAACTAACAAAAGGTATTGTGGAATTTAACTTTTTATGAGTCAATAGTGAAACAATGCAAGTAAAAAAAAACAGGAAATAAAATGGCTTGAGAACAGTTCATAAGAAATACAACAGGACATCCCTCCCACCAGGGGCGGTTGGTGAGTCTAAAAAGTGGACGTGCACAATTAAGCTATGTTAGGCTCAAGATAGTCAAGGGCAGAGTAAATGGGATGGTGTATAACTTTAGGATCTTTGGGTTGATAAAGGAAGACCTTGTGTTTTTATTTTCATTCTTTTTACTTGTGGCTTTGACTTTTAGAACTAAATCTGTTTGTTAGCTAAACATCAATTTCATTCATCCTGCATTAGAACTGAATACTCAAGTAATACCTTTCACCACTCTACTACAAAACCGTTCAAAAGCACAACGCATAGGACTGTGACTTAAGTATGTCACGTTCACCTCCCTCAGGTTCACGGTCACAGAGTCACTTAAAATAGCGACAAGACAATGAACCAATCACAATTCACTTGAGCACTCCGCTGAATTGCTCCGGGGCCCACATAATTTTGGCATGGAATAGTGCACAGTCTATGGCGTTTATTTTTAGATTGCCTTCGATGGGCTATGTTTCGGCGCTGTTCAGCAGGAGCACGTTTGAGATGTGCCGTCTTATTAATATTAATGTACCGCCAAACTCACAACAAGTGTCGTCATCGCTTGGGTTATCCCAAAGAGCGATTCATAGGTCAGGTTTCCACTGTTGACTGTCCTGTTATGTTTAGATACAGCGCATGAACTTAGGCATGGCATAGTAGGTTTTACGGCGCTATAGATTAGAAATGACAGTTACGGCGCCAGCGAGGGCCTTGTTTTGATATAATATTTGGCTAGTGTTTGTTTCTGGCGTCTTTTATTTTATTATTGTGGGTGCTTTACGTCATAGAACTTTAAAATATTTTGGGCGGCACTGCACGACCGTGCTCTATGGACGAACCGCGCCTGCCTCCCACCTTTTCAAATATGAGAAAGAGCAGATTCTTTTAGAAACAAAGTCAAGCGAATCTTTCTAAAAATTCTTTATTCCATACCTCAGTAAAACTCTTAAGATACAGTTTTTAGCAGGAGTTTACATAGCCTTCACAGTTACATAATCTAATAATCAAGCCTGAGAGCAAAGCAGTAATCCAGGACAATTTCTTACCTGGTCCATATTTGTTCAGCCTTGTATGATAAAAATAGTGTTCCTTGTTGTCAAGTTCCTTCCCCTTCTCATTCTCATATGGACACTCTTTTCCTTTGAGACTTTTCACAGGAGGCTGCTCTGTCTGAGGTTGCCTGTAGCGCACAGAGCCATGCTCAACGTCCACCAGGACAGGGGCATCCACAAGTACTTTCTGGATTTGAATTTACAATTTAAAAAAGGAGAAAAACCCATTTAACATTTCTTATTTGCAGTTAGTTAAAATAAATGAAAATGATTAAAAGATGCAAGAAGTTATGACATTCGAGATAAGAAATGGCAATATCATCCATACAGTTGGGGATACATCATAAACATGGATGTCGTCATTTTTTCTTTTCTTTTTATATTTTCTTTGTCTGACAGATATAAACAGTAAATTCACGTCCAGTATAGTAAAAACAGATTTTTCAAATCATGAAAGCATTATCGGGAGAGACAGGTGCACAGCTCACATGAAATTCTTAATCATGCATATCCCCACCCTTCACTTTCCTAAAAAAAGAACCCCATAAAATCTGACATTCTCAAGTCACAATTTTTATTGGCTAACTACAATGACACAAGGTCAAAGCTGGCAAGTTTGTCAACAATAGGCCACAAATGTTTTTTACGGAATGTTTTTCTTTATATGGGTAAATGAGAAGAGTTCAATGTCTTTTTGTTGACACATTCACTTGAATGTCTTTGATGAAAGAGTAATTTATCTGTCAATAGCTCAGCTACTGTTTAACGAGTTTTTCTACTAACCTTTTGTTCTTGCTTTTCTAGCTTGCGGGAATATTGCACTCTCGGATTAACTGGTGCGCCAACGGCTGTTGGGCCCTTTGTGGCTCCAGCGCCCATCACAACTTGATTTTCTTCAAAATGTGACTAAAAGAATTTGAATCATGACCTTTCACATTCACATCATATTTGGTCATTAGATGCCCTCTCCATCAATCTGTTTTGGAAACCTGAATAAAAAAATAGAAGAAAAAAAGCCAAGAGAAAAATTAACACATACTTTGGTCAATCTGTAGGCATAGACCTATCCATACATCACAAATAAAATTGTAGGGATACACAGAATATAACTGGCCACCTCAGTCTGAACCAACATAATTGCAATCTAGCATGCACATAAAGAAATCTGTCGGATGCGGAAATTTTTCTTGCTATATTATGAATTTTGCAATTAATAAACTTTAGAAAATATCAAGTCCAACAACTGAGTAAAAATTTTACATGAATTTATGCTCCTTTCCAAGCAAATATGCCTATTGAGTTCATTGTTGTTAAAGGGGCAGGGGTAGGGCGGCAGCTGAGGGCCATCTTGCTTATTTGCAGACCAAATTTTACTAAATGTCACACATATAACAAGTATAGTGTGTTGAATAATGTATATTACATAACACTTCTGTTGTAACAGTTAGGTAACATATCAGGATTTAGACAGTACCTTTCTTTTACTCAGTAGTCACTTTCGGGTTACTGTGTACTAAAGGACAAAAATAAAACAAAGAGCCCTTTCAAGCGTGCATTTCTTCACTTTCTCTCAATCCCACAAAACCGAACAATATTACATGGTGGCAGTGGTTAACAACAGTAGGGCCTATAAGTGTCATTTCTTTTTTTTTTGAATAATGGCTGAACACGAAACGGATGTTAACGTTCATCAGGCCGGTGAAACATCAGTTCATCGCCACGTGTCTCTACCCCGCCGAAGCCTTTGATGGGAAGGAAGAATCATGGCCTCGTTGGAGACAACGTTTCAACAGGTTTTGTTCGTGCATGGGTCTGCAAAACAAATCACAGTCAGAGCAGGACAGTACTCTACTGTACACTATGGGGGAGGTAGCCGATGACATCCTCACGATTTTGTCAGTCGAGGAAAGCACCACTACATAAACAGAAGTGATAGAGGCATTTGATACTCACTTTGATGCATGCAAGAATATCATTTTCGCTTGTGCAAAATTCAACAAACGCACTCAGTTACGGGGAGAGAGTGTTGATATATTCATCCAAGACTTGCGCAGGCTCACAGACGACTGCAGCTATGGAGCCCTCAAAGATGAACTCATAAAAGACAGAATAGTTGTCTGAGTAAGGGACGATGATCTGTCCAAACAGCCCCAATTGAAGCTCAAGCTCACCTTCAGTGAGGCTATACAAATAAGCCGACAAGCTGAAGCTCATGATGACAGCCTCTAGACACTCGTACGACCTCGAACCCTGACTTGAAACAAAACTCGCAAGTTTGGTTCCAGCAGCTCTAAACTTAACGCCATGCTACCAGGCAAGGAAGCGGAGTAGGGGTGCAATTTGAGGGTAGATGTTACCCCATCTATGTAAGCCCTGAGCGATGAAGATCTTCAGGGGTGTGTGGGTGTGAAATCTCACGAGTACGCTCTGACGATTCCATCTCACACAGGTTCGACTGTATAGTTGTAAGAGAGGCTAAATTAAGAAGCCATTCACAACTCTGCTAGGATCAGCTGTTTTTCCTCGACTGCTTCTTATGCTCCCCCCCCCCCCCCTCTTCCCCATGGTCCACTCTCTACTTCAACTTCACCTATACACCTAATTTGCAGAACGCCGAGCTATAGTTTCTAATCATTGTTGAAGAAGTACCCTCACACATGTGGTGATATGTGAGTACAGTCTTCATGTGAACACAGACTCTTCACACCCAGTGAAGTGTGCTGCCTAGAATTACTGCTGAATACTTAAATTCTGTGATGTATGCAATGAACACCTCCACTGTGAACATTATTGCGCCCCAGCTTACAAATGTCATGGCCTAGACTCATATCATGCCCTCTTTCTCCCTCTTCTATCACTGACACTGTTACCTCAGTGAACACATTTCGGGTCATATATTTATCTTCGCTTACACATTTTTTTACACGATGTAGACTACAAATTGTTTTCGCAATTTATTGATTACAAAGATTTCATCTCTAGATGAGATCTAGAATCTAATCTAGATATATCTAGATCTAGATCTAGATCTAGATATCTAGATATCTAGATCTAGATATCTATCTATACTATGTGCGTCTTGATGGAATCAGCTGCAGGTGCTCCTCAATCTTTTGGCTAGATCTATCTAGCTAGACTATACGTAGACTCAATGTTATCACATTTTCTTAAGCAGCAGGGTTGGCAACTGCCAGGTGCAGTTTGTTGAGTGAATGATTGTCAAAAGAGAAAAAAAATAGCGATTCAATGAAAGGTCTGATGAGAGATACGAACTTTCTTCCGTGAAAAAGAATGGCGTCCCAAGCAACAACAAAAAGGGGAGCAATTATTGACACTTCCGGTTAAGAAATTCAACCGTGCTTATTTCCCTTCGTTTAGCAAAATCCCTTGCCGACGGAGGCTCAAAAATCATGAACGCAAGGGAAAAGTGTAAAACACGTAGGCCAAGAAGAAGAAGAAGGAGCAGAAGAAGCAGAAGAAGCAGCAGAAGAAGAAGCAGAAGAAGCAGCAGAAGGAGAAGGAGAAGAAGAAGAAGAAGGAAGAAGAAGAAAAAGGAGAAGAAGAAGAAGAAGAGGAGCAGTGCTTATATATCAGCAACAACAACACCAGCAAAAACAATAACAACAACAACAACAACAACAACAACAACAACAACAACAACAACAACAACAACAACAACAACAGCAAACATATCGAATAGCTAAAAGTTGTTTCCCACTGTAGTTTCCTGATAGCCTGCATCTGAATTTGATAATCCGTTTTCCTTCGTTAAGCATATGTTCTCATTGCCGACGGAGGCTCTA
>NW_004797396.1:287052-288071 GCF_000002075.1 Aplysia californica
CCCCCCCCAACTCTTTTCCAAACAGATAATTCTGAATCGGCAACGACATATTCAGCACTGTGAGACTTTCCTGAAGACGTCATATTTCTGATCCTCGCTTTGTATAATTGATCGATTTCTAGCTCCTTTTGAAAAGAAATGAAGGAACGTCTAAGCCTTGTATTTGGGACAATGCCTCTTCATAAACTAAGGATATGAGAGCTACATTCACAATGGGGCTCTGAAAGGGAGAGAACACAGAACATAGCATAATATCTGATCTGATAATGCATGTCAACGAATGGGAAAGACTTGAAGTCCCCCCCCCCCCCCTTTTTTTCTTCCAAAATAAAAGACATGGACAAAGAATTAAAAATAATGAAAAGAAAAATCTAGAATAGAGATACTGCATGAAAACACCTAACTTATTTTACCATACCTTATTTTTATTAAGTTTTAAAATATTCTGTATATTATTGGAACCATTTTTATATTGTACAAAAGGGGTGAGTTTCATGATGTTTGTAGATGGGTCTAGACAGTGTGTATTTAAACGTGAGATGAATGTTCTTGCAGAAAGTAATGAATACATTTTTCTCAATAAATTTTTCTCAATACAATTGTTTACCGTGTACATCATCATATGGATTATATCACAAAGGAACAGGGAATAAGACAGACGTTGTGCGGGGAGCCAAAAGAAAATACGACAATTGGACAACATTCGTAGGACTCCCTTCTTTTTGTGTCTATTTTGATGATCGGAAAACAATACATACGGGCGCTTTCTGAATATATTTTAGTTTATCCCGAGCGCTTATCGCATTGTAGTTTTCACCTGCTTCTATGTGGATAGTTTTGTGACATTTTGGGGGAAAAAAACAAACAACTATATTCACTAATCCACCCGCCCCCTCCCTCCCCAAAAGAAAGTACCTTTCAAGCTACCAAAACCTCTAAATGAGTGGTTAGATTGCGCCCCTGGTATGAAGTGTAGAATGTGATGAGAGACAAGGTGTATGCGTGTGTGTGTGTGTGTT
>NW_004797396.1:289474-292309 GCF_000002075.1 Aplysia californica
GAGGGGCCCGAAGGTGATCGCTGCCCCAGGGCCCGACAAGGCTCTCGACGGCCCTGTATATGTTCAAAATGTTGCAAACCTTTCTCTGACAGAATTGGTCTCATCGACCACAGCAGAAGCCACACGTTATTAAAACCTTTAATTCTTCTAACTCTTCTATTTCGCTGGAGAAATATTCTCTTCTGATGTATTGGTCATTGTCAGAACTGACGGACTGACGGACGAGCTATTAGACTACTGACATATTGGCGACTGTGGAAGAGGTGAAGGCGTATAACGTTGAAAAAAAAGGGGGTTGAGGAGAGGGAAGACGATAAGAATTTTTAACAAAATGTGGAGACAACGCGGCCTGTGGAAGCTGGAAAAACCTGCTGTGGTCTGATATAAACACCCCTATCTAACTAGGCTACTCGTTGTCTGCTGAGCTTTGACGTTGATGACACCATAATCCAGAAGTTAAACCCTTTGACTTTGTCAAGCTCCTAGCGTCTATGATTTGTTGCGAAAGTAAGAGGCACCGACTGGGGAAACGATGGGAGGATTCTAGGCAAAATGAAGGATGGGTTCTAAACGGAAACAGATCTTGCTACTCTGTAAATTGACATAGGCTCAGAAGAATCGAAATTTTCCGGTCTCTGCATCTCTAACTTTATCGGGGTAAGCAGCGGCCGAGAGTATACAAGGAATATTTGGCTTCTGAAAGTAGTTCCCGGCGGAATGATCCTGGTTCAGACAGATTAGTTCTCCGATTGGTCAATCTTCTTTCGCGTTCGCCCGAAGCCTTCACTTGATTGGATCGGGACGTGACATGTCTTCTTAGATTTCATTATTGTAGTCATTCGCTTGGAGATTAGGGGAAATTACTTCAATGTTTATGTAACAACCCCGGGGGAATAGAAAGTATACTTATTTGCATATTAATTGATATTTTGCCCAAAGCCATTACGGAAAGATCAACCTGATTTGCTTTGTAATTTAACCCTTGTCTGTCTGATAGTCTGGGTCATGTCTTTCTCTTCTCAGTGAGCGTTCAATCTGTATACACGATCGTATCCGCCCCTTTCCCGTCCTCAAATCCCTTTCCCCTGTCAACCTATCTATTTCGGGGTTCTACAAAAGTAGGATACCCCTCTCCTTTTTAAACTGGGGTCTGTGGTGTAGCGGTTAGGTGTTTCGTCGTCCAACGCAGAAGCATTAACTCGACCCCTGTGTGGAGAGAATCTTTATCGAATATATCTGTCTTTCTGTTGGGATGTGGTATCCCCTGTGGATGGCGTGAATAAAAACCTAATGTCCTTCTTGAGACTGAAATTGACCTTCACGACTTGATGCTGATTAAAAAGAAAACCTCTATGAACCCAAATAAAGCTATGCAACCAACGAACCAAACAACTTGCATGCTATACCAACCAACCAACCAACCAACCAACCAACCAACCAACCAACCAACCAACCAACCAACCAACCAACCAACCAACCAACTAAGGAATTGATTGATCAACCGATTAAAATAAATCAACCAGCTAACTTACCAAGTAAACTTTCATCAATGCCAAGCGTGCTGTTAGTTCAATTCGTAGCATGCTGTACCATGGTCTGGATGACCCCAGTTTGAATCTTCATTGGTTGTTTTAGGAGGTTTCAAGGCTTTCGAATTATTATTTTTGGTTCGGTCCCATCGGAGACGGACATTGTTTTCGGAGGTAGGCCTAGCACATCACTAATATGCATTCGGAGTTGGAAGAAGCGTTAAATCCATGCCTCACCATAGCAAACAACCTAACTTCTGAAAACGAATGAAAAATAAATCGGTCAGCAAGTAAAGCTAGCATCACTTCTTTGTATGACAGTCTCAGTGCGTGTGGGGAGCAGCTCTCTTGGACTAGAGGTTATGGTCTTCGCCTCTCATTCAATAGGTCCCGGGTACGAAACCTGACAGCGACGGAAAATTTTGTTTTCTAAATATTTTCTCCTTTCTTCTCCATACCATGCTCTGTCGTCTGCTTTCATCTCAACTTTCTGCCCCCACCCCCATCCACTTTGTCCCCTCCTCTGGAACCCTGACTCTTTCTGCAGCTTTTCTACTGCTACTTCTTTGCTCCTTCTTACTGCTGTCTTTCAATCACACCCTTGATCTTAGGGTAGGTAAGATCTAACACCTAGCCTCCTCGGATAAGGGCGAAAAGTCTCGCAGATCCATTGTGCAAGCTGCACACGTTAACCTTAAAGATGCATTAGTGGTCCAAAATCGATAAGAGTAGGCTTCGGCCGCCACCTAGGCAAAATTCAAAATCAATTAATAATAAATAGCATTTGTATAGCGTAAATCCCCGCTCAACAGCAAGCTCTATGCGCTTCACAATCTATACTATTACCCCAGCAGACCTGAGAGCACACTGAAACAAACTCAGCATCCTGTGAAGCATACAGTGCAAGCAGCCATTTATAGGCGCTAGTTCCTACCAAACTAAAATATAATGTTTAAAGTGTCCCAAGCGCTCATATGACCTTTCGCAGTTACGAGCGCCGTAAAACAGTTACCAAAACAAAAAAGTCCGCCAACCTCTATGTGCTAATAGAGGCTTAATCTCCTACCAAAAAGAAAAGCAAATCGCACTCTCCTTCTCCCACCTCTCATGCCACTGTTTCCCACCTCCCTATCAACCTACCAACACTCCCTCCCACCTTTCCTTCTCCCACCTCTCATGCCACTGTTTCTCACCTCCCTATCAACCTACCAACACTCCCTCCCACCTTTCCTTCTCCCACCACTCATGCCACTGTTTCCCACCTCCCTATCAACCTACCAACACTCCCTCCCACCTTTCCTTCTCC
>NW_004797396.1:301139-303345 GCF_000002075.1 Aplysia californica
ACACACACACACACACACATACACACAAACACACACATACATACACACACACGCACACAAACGCACTTATGCACTTAGTATACTCGAACATATTCACTTAGACACACTCACACGCACATACATAAACACATCCTCTGTCTCTCTTTCCTCTTTTTCTCCGGGTCTTTCATATAAAAGACACTCTCAAACATACAAACAACCGCGCTGGTCTGTGAGCCTGTCTGTCTTTCTGTTTCCTGACTGCTTACATAATTGTCAGAAGTTGTAGTGCAGTTGGATGCTTCTCAGCACCAAAGTAGTTTAGGACCCGCTTTTGAATTGGTGAGACTGCCATTCCAAAGCAAATTCTTGGAAATACCATTCCCAGATTTTGTAGACATACCGACCAACACAAAACCGAAAATTGATCTGGCTTCCTAGATCTCTTTGATGCGTCCCCATCTCACCTCGACTACATAATATGCAATGTTATGGACCATGGTTTCCCAGCTACCGAGAACTGATTAAAAATGCATGGGAACTTTTCTGTAGAAACCAGCGGAACAGTGGTGGAGATGGGGGTTTAGACTATCGAATTACCTCGTGTATTTTCAGCTCACATGGGACATTTTGCTCCATTCACGCGCTGCGGGTGTGTATGATGGCCTGTGGTCAATGACAGTAAGTTCACGTCCACGAGAAGGTTTTGGAGTTTGTAGGCACTAACTAGTGAGCGGGGGTGGGGTGGGGTGGGGGGATGGATAAAAGTTCACGTGTTAAGTCATGTCACAGGTTGTGGGGAATTATTGAAAGATGAGCAAGAAGCTGAGGGTTGTTGAAAAAGATTGCTATTCCCCAGAGAGAGAGAGAGAGAGAGAGAGAGAGAGAGAGAGAGAGAGAGAGAGAGACATAGTGATTTGTTGATAACATTATGTTACGTAAGTATACTTGTGCTGCAGAAGCTGGTGAATACTCATCCGGCTAACTTCCAGTTGAGGATTGATACTGTATAATATACAGTCTTCAAGTTCTTCACATGTTCTAAGCCAAGAAAGCACATTTTTCTTTCTTGAGAGAGAAAAAATTGCTTTATTCTTTTAACGACTGTACCCGCTTTAAGTATATTTTGCTACATTTTTTAACATTTAGAATTTGAATTTTACTAAATGTCTCTTGAGCAAATGCAACAGATTTTCGAAACTGCAATAACAGCTGGGCGATCTGATCTCAGTTCAGACATCGTCCTTAGCGCCTACACGTCAAGAATCCTTACTTCCCCCCTTTAAAAAAAAAGAAAAAAAGAAATACCCAACCAAAAAACAAAAAACAAAAACAAACAATACGACAAACAAACCTGCAATAGCAAAATTCATGTATTTCGAAACCCAACCCTTATTGTCCAAGCTTATGCTCAATGATAAGAATCTGTTATGAAGGTGTCTTTTTTCATTAGTTCCTTCGCCATAACCACACTTAAAATCGTTTTTTGTTGTTGCTTATTCTCTTCACTTCTTCTTCTAATCTTCTTTGGGTCTTACCTCTCTTTTTTCTTTAAATTATCCTTCTAATTCCAACAGTTCATTCACACACATTCGTGGAAGGACAAGGTCTCGAAACACACAGAAGAGGAAGGTGAGGATAATACATGACAAAGGAAGAGCCTTTTCTTGAAAAGGCCCAAGGGCTATTGAAAAATGTAAAATTATTTCCTCAAAACTCATTGCTAATTGGAGGCTAAAAATTACGTATAATTTTCCAAACTCGAGTTTATTCATAAATGAGAGATAGGATTTGTTTAGGCTTTGTTCAATATGGTTTTCTCTTGTGTACGTGTAGTCGGAATAGATAATTATAATAAAATCCGAGTCTCTCTCTTTCCCCCCCCCCCCCCCCCCTCTCTCTCTCTCTCTCTCTCTCTCTCTCTCTTTGTATGTGTGTGTGTGTGTGTGTGTGTGTGTGTGTGTGTGTGTGTGTGTGTGTGTGTGTTTGTGTTTTTTTGGTGGGGGGGGGAATTTGGGTCCAAAATTGGTCTTTAAAGAGCTTGGGAAACCCCTCCTCCTTTTAATCCCCCCTTTTTTTTTTTCTTTTCCCAATCCCCCCACCCCCCCCGGGTATGAAAAAAAAGAGAAAAACTTGAACACAAAGGCAGTAATTAAAAAAGAGAATAAAGAAAAAATGGGTGCCCTCCCCGGAAAATAGAATAGTTGAGAAATAAAGAAAGAAAAAA
>NW_004797396.1:308658-315939 GCF_000002075.1 Aplysia californica
AATAATATGATCTATCTTATATACATAATGTAATACTTATACATATTGTATAAATAAACATACAATATTTATAACATGTTATTTATAGATAAACAAAAACGTACATAAACATATACACAAGTAAACACGTGCAGCCTCACAAACAAACTATTTGTATTTGGATTCTGTTTTGTTTTCTCCTGCTATCATTCTGCTTCCATTGTACTCCAGAACGCCCCCGTTTTTTAAAAACTGCGCATCTTCCGCAACCCAATAATCTCTTCCTCATCGACGTCCTTTTTAGGCCTTTCTCTCTCTCATCTACATCCTTCCTTTCTTTGTTTCATCCCTACAAAAGGGATAAAAAATAGTGACGGGATTTAGCTTCCGCAAAACTCTCTTCCTCTTCGCCTTGCCCTCTGGAAAGTAATTGCCTTTATTTTCTTACCCCTGGTTCCAGCGTCCTCTTTGTCCTACTTCAGTTTCGTTTTCCGCTTTCTTATACTCGTGATACTTTTTAAGTCTGTTCAGGATATAACCTGATCGTAACGATTTTGCTGCCATCCGCTCCGGACGTAATTTTCCTTTCTTCTTCTTTTTGAAAGCAAAGGGGAAAATACGTGGGAGGGGGGGGGGGTGGTGGTTCGATGTCGATTTACGAACTGCATCAGGCTAAGGAAAGAGTGTTAGAAGGATGAACTCCCATTCACAAAGACATGTACGTAAATGGATGAGTAGGTCGGGGTTCCGGTGACCTCTCGATCAATGTCGTGACGATAGCTCAAGAAGGGGGAAGCTTGAAACGTCACGATGTCATGGAAAAATCCCCGTGTTTTCCTTACTGCAGCAGGTGAGCAAGCCACTTTGATGCCAAATATGGGCATTACATATGACGCTGTATGACGTATTGCATGAACCAAATTGCCGGTGGGCATTATTATCATCAAAAGAAAACGTTTAGACAGCATATCTACGATGGGTAATTCCAATGCAGGAAAACCCTTTTATTGATTGCATCAAGCCACCAGTTTGAAAAGAAAACTATCGTGAATCAAAATTTAATGGTGCTCTCTCAACTGAAATAGAATCACAGGAACCAGGAAAAGGAAATAAATACATACTTTCGGTTGAGCTGCTTCACGATAATGTGCAATTACGGCATTTTGATGCTCAGAAGCAGATAAAAAGTAGGCATCTCTAACAACATAACTGAGCATGTCTACGATAAGTATCGCTATAAATACGAGATAATTAGATTTTCTACATCACGCTACTCCAAGTAACATTTCCCCTTGCAAGAACTACCATTGATTAGCTCAAATTCACAGAGGCACCAAGCCTTTAGGGGGAAGCCATTCGGAGAAAAAGAGGGACAGAGGGTGCATACCGTGTATAAAGTTTTGAGGAATATAGTAGCCGAGGGAAAGTGGGGAGAATGGTGTTTTTTTTGTTGGAGGGCGGAGAGGGCGGGGGGGGGGGAGATTTAGAGCTGATAGCAAGGACGCCGGTGACTGATAACTGAATGTCTGGAACACGGTGTCGTGGAACAGTCTATTTTTTCCTTCTGCTGATCGAAAAGTGGTTCCAGATCTGTCTCCAGGTATAGATCAAGGATGGGCGTTGTCTGCTAAGTTCCGTCAGTCGCGTTCACTTTCCACTCCTTATGTAATGGTGAGCGTTGCTAGGATCATGTAAAGATACGAGTTTACCGCCCCTTTCAAAACTGTAAGAATATTTAAGAAACAGGGCCATTGGCCATCGAATTCAAATTCCATCAAGAATAGAACCAATTGAAGTAAGTGGACTGTTTTTGGGATTCTTAAACAATCTACGTTTGGAAACACCCTACTGGAGATTCGGCCAGTGGTCATCGACACCAACTGAGCTATCTGTGCGTTCCCAAATCACTTTTACTTACTGGCGTTCAGAGTGCGTTTCTCATCGAAACAGTCTTTTGAAAAAACCCATGATAAACATTCATCTTCGAAATATCATTTAGAATGACTGCAGACTCCCACCACCGAGATATCACAATTACGTTCCTTGTAAAAGGTAAACTTTATCCCCCTATTCGGAACTTACTTAACCAAGTACGCATATATGGAGTTTTTAACTTTCGTCGGGGTTACCGTTTGGGTCGTCGTGACTTCATAATATACAAAAGACGATTTTAAGAATTGGGTGGGTAGGGCGAGGGTTGGAGGAACGGGGTAATGTCTATATACTTCGATTTGATTAGTAATGTACAGGTTTTGTACCCTCGTATGAATAGATTCTTTGAAGCACGTTAACCTTTTGGCTTCAAATTGTTGTCAACAGGCTGGTTGTCAATGTTTTTTGAACGCACTTACTATTTGAAAGTCCTATGGTGTCATGAAATCAGTTGTATTTTTTTCTCATTGTATCCCTATCTTCCTGAACTTCTTTAAGTCCGGAGGTGGCCAAGCCCTCACTCACTACCAAATGAAAACTTCATTTTTTCCTTTTTATTTGTCAAGAAAGACAATCTTACAGACTGATCGTCCAGTTTTGTTATTGATAATGGTTTGTTAGTTCTAAATCTAGCTTGGATCTATTCTATATACGGGCACAGGAGTGGATCTGGAAAAGGAGCGCTTAAGAATAGAGATTAACCCTATCCGTACGCCCTGGGGTCATTTTGTACCCCCGGGTTGCATTCTTCATATTTTATAATACTTCTAGTACGAAGATCTCTTTGAAACTTTCAGTATTTCTCAAGAAATCGTTTTGACACACTGCTATGCAAAGCGTACGGATCAGATTAGGGAGTAAATTTCCTCTTTGGAAAGTGGTGGCTCATGGGGTTAAAATGCTAAATGGCATTTCCTTAATACAGTACAATGATATACTGCACTTCGGTTGTCATATTAACTGCAATTAATCAATTTGGATTTTGATACTAACTTTCGCTGATTATATATCAGTAATAGTGAAATCATGGAGAAAAAGCATCTTTAGCGAGACGAATGATTCTGCTATTTTAATGGGTGACTTGAACTAATTTCTATAATGTCCAGCGACTATTTTTCTGATAGCTACTACAAATCTATTGTCACTGCTACCACAACTGCTAATCTGACCCACTGCACTACCACCTTTACTACTGCTATTACTAAATAATCACTGCAATCATGTATGCATTTGTTACTATCGTGAGGAATAATTTGAATACAAATTATATTACCTCTTTTAAATCATAATATAATATCTCAAACAAAACATTAATTTCAGCTTTTTATACTTAGTATGTTCCCAAGTCTTTGGGGAAAAATTAATAGGTGGCACATAGATGTGGACTGAAACACACTATCAAGTCACATGCTAACACGACGCTGGCCTTAACACTAACTCTTAACATTCGGGTTCAGCCTTTCTCTTTGGTGATTTTGTATCCCTCAGTTTATGTTGACACAACAGGACCACCCCCCCCCCCGGCCGCCAAGCATGATAAATAAGTAAAAAATTGAATGAATAGGTAAATAAATAGGTAAATGAATGAATGAGTGAATGAATAAATAAGTAAATAAATGAATAAAAATAATAGATAAATAAGAAATAAAATGACTAGAATGGAACAAAATTAAAATAATAAATTTGAAAAATAGGTAAAAGTAAAAGTTATTAAGTGTGGCCCAGGCTTCGATGTTAAAGAAACTGTAATGTAAGTACAAACCCGTCAATTGCTGCCCTGTCTACAGCGAGGAACAAGAGTAAGGTAAAGGGCAAAGAGCACACGTTAACTGTAATTTCAATTTCTCCCTTCTAGAAATATTGATATCACGGCATCCCGTCAGTAGCCCCAAGGAGAATAGAGACCTATAATTTTCGTACAAAAGTGGGACAAAGGGCAAAGAGCACACGGTAACAGTATATTTCAACCCCTCCAATTTCAGAATCTGTTAAAAGCATCTTTCACAAATAACACCACGACGACCTATAAGGTGGCCCCATGGAGAAGGGAGATTGAAGATGTATCTTGGTCAAGCAGGCTCGAACTGAAGAGCTAAAGTTTACTTTAATTTTTTGAAACTAGAAAGTATTATGATTAACTAATTTGAGGCGTTACTATTCTTCGGCAGTTTTAGGTATTTCTTACATCTCCATCTACATGATTCGGTCTTATCGGAGAAGGTCATAAAACGGGGAAAAATCCTGTTTTTAGAATATCACACATTATGGAAAGCATAAAGGGGGGTTGACCACTTTACTGCCAGACCAAGAATTGAGTTATGGAGCAGGTCAAGGAGTAAAAGCGCATTCTTGCGTTTCACAAATTCCAGTTTATTAGACATACGAATTCATTGAAAGCTACTTTTTTATTTGAAGTAAGTGGTTTAGTCACGTCGTTGTCCCCTCTTAGCCGCTTACGCTGTCGACCCAACAATGTTAACGACAGTGAGCTGATCTCGTTGATACCTTTGTGTTAACAAAACACTGTCCTCCCCTTCACTCTCTCAAACTCATTAAAAATTTTTTACTCTCAGCCACTCGAACTTGGTGGATTAGATGAAGAAAAACTAATCCCCTACCTTTAGATATTAAAATAAAAACATCTAGACATGCCGGAATATGATCAGTTAGTGAAAAGATAACCAGAGGATTACATAGTATTGGAAAGATTGTCTTTTATCAACACGCGCCTATGATTATATTGCAAAGTATAGTTTACTGGAATTAAGCTCATGGAATTTGGCGTGGCGTATGCAAATGCACAAAACCCATACGATTAACTAATTGTGCTCATTTTAAATGTTAAGGTATATATGATTAAATTCGCATTCCTGCAACTGCATATTTAATATTGCCCACTACTGAGGCGCGGCAGTTACAGTACTTCACCCCAGCCCCTTGCCCCTTGCCCCTTGCCCCTTGCCCCTGGCCCCTAGCCCCCTAACCCTTATTGTATGGAAGGAGGGATAGTGAGTTGGGTAGGGTATAAGGGAGGGATGAGGGGTATGGAGGGAGGGGTATGGGTGTAGGATAAATGGGGATGGGTATTGGGTAGGGCATGAGGGGAAGGGGGAGGTATGTGGAGTATGGGGGTGGGGAGATTCGGGATTGGGCAAGGTATAAGGGAGGGGTTAAGTAGGGTATGAGTGAGGGATTTAAGAGTAGGGATTTGGGGTAATGGATTGGGGGTTGAGCAGAGCATGGGGGAGGGATGAGAGGTATGGTAAGAGAGATTTGGGTTGGGTATAGAGTATAGGGTATTGGGTATGGGTATGGGGGGGGGAGGGAGGTTGGTTAGTGTACGTGAGTAAGTAATTGGGGCGCAAGGGGGGGGGGGGGGGAGTTTTTGGAGCAGGATGTGAAGGTTTCATTTTTTCGGGTTAAGGATTATATCACCATCTTCCCCATTTCCCCGCCCTTCCACAGACACCTTCTACTTTTAGTCCAACCAGAGAGCCAGAGACAGTCTTGGGCCGGGCAGCGAACAGGTTAAAACCATTTCATAGTCCAACAAAATGTATGCATCTAAGGTTAAGAAAATCATTCAGGCAGCATTTTCATCATATCATAATCTTAAAAAACAGCGTAGTCATTAATAGCAGTGAGAATATTTCTAGCTTCCAACTGGGAAATAATTCTAACAGCATAAGTGAAACCATCATAAACTACTGCTAAAGTAGCTACACCATTATGTCATTTCCATAGAAATAGAAACAGCTCCAGCAATTCAATAACAACAACATGAAAACCAAACAGAAATAGTAACATTTTGCGTTTCTGTGGCTAAATCTTTCCCAATGTTGCTGTCGTTAAGGGAGGAAACGAGACCCCCGTTCAATAATCCTACAACAGAAATGACATTAAAGCAAAACAGTCTAGATGGTAGGCCAGTCCGTACACAAAAACACATCCGTCAGACGCAGACAGACAAAAAAATGAAATTGTATCAGCTTTCCATTACCGAGGTCTTACTCATCACAAGAATGAATTCATATTGTCTTTTGCTTTGTTTTGTTCTCAAATAATTATTATTGTCTGGATACGAATGAATATGTGACGTCAGAGAGTATCAAAATCTTCAAAAGTTGTACAATCGGAAGTACATTGTTTAGCATTGCTTCTTATGTGAATGAAAAAAAAAGGAAATACACGTTCGCTCATTGGCTGCATATGACATCAGTACAACATTTTTAGCTACAGCCAGGAAATCGGTATAACATTTCTAAATATACAACATTTCAAGAAGGACGTTGAGAACAACATTTAATATTTTTCTGTTTGGTTGATACCATTTCATTAAAAAAATCCCTTTTCCAATGCGGAAGTCTCATAAACTCTTCTCTAAATCATACAATAAGGTTTGTGAAGCTTTCTGTGAATAAGATCCATATGCTGCGGAACTAAGTGGTGAGAAAGCTTTTTGTTTTTCTTTATTTTGTCGACTCAAAAGGTTAACATTTCCTCACGACTGTGGGAAGACAAATCGACAAAGAAGCTGCAAGTATGGATTTGTGCCTTACTTCTCAAATTTGCACGTAGCGTTTACGCGCATTACTATCAGGGAAAGACACAAGGAGGGGGCAGGTGGTGTGGAGATTTTCTTTTGTTATTGGATTATGCGTGGGGAAAAAAAGCAAACGTACAAAAAACCGGAAACGTTTCGTATCCTTGAGGTATAGAACCACTGTGACTTTAGTTTCAACCTTATTTGAATAAAATGACATGACGAGTTCAGAGGGAAAATGACGTTTGTCACAATTCACAAATGTTGCCTCTGTTATGAAGATAAATACATATTCACTGCTTAGTTTCCAGACTTTCTTTTTGTATTTTTGCTCCTTAAATTTTGAAAAGTACTTTTCAGTTTTCAGAGGAGCCACAAAAGGGAGTTAAGCAATGTGCTTACTTGTTCAACTCATCGGATGTTCATGATCAGTATTAGGGTTGAAAGTTTGATAGGCCAGTGGGAACTTATCAAACAACGATCAACAATATTTCATGATTGTTACCATAATTGATGATTATTCTTCCTTTCATGGGATCCTGACGGAGTTCAAAATGAACTGTCTTTAACCTTCCAAAAAAAATAAAAATAAGTTTTTTGAAAGCTACTCTGCACCCTTCCTCCTCCCCTGCCTTAAATCAAAATCGGACTATAGCAATAAACAAAAAGAAAAATTATGGGGTTGCTCGCGAGAAATTCAAGCGCACAGTGCAGAACTGGTATAAATCAGGCTGTAATAAACGGGTCCTTAAAAGTAGGGAGGGTGACGCATGAATGTCTGGGTTCGATCACCTCCTAAATACACCCCCCCTCTCAGTCCTCTCACC
>NW_004797396.1:316176-318194 GCF_000002075.1 Aplysia californica
AAACCTTGAAGCTATGAACATTGTCTTTGCAATGCCTCGAACGTTACGTGTACATCGTTCAAAAATACAAAGAGACAATACATTATTTTTGCGGAAAGTAAGTTTGAACTCATTAAGAGCTTAGATTACATAATCCCACAGACCTCTTTGCAGTATCCTAAGGTTACGAGAACAAGACAACCATCTCTTGTTAAGCACCTATTCCACTCAGAGGTCCCGTACCTCTTATATAGATCTCAGAGAGCTCAAAAATCTTAAGTCCGCGGAATAAAAAGAAATCAATTTCGTAAGCATTAATGGAACATAATGAGTTCAGAATAATTTTTTAAGTGCGAAAAGGGCCTTGTTGATTTATTATGTTTTGAAAATCGTATAAAATATTAGTAGCGCATCTATATCTTGGTCAGGCTCTCTGTCTCTTCTACATTTTGTATAACTGTCTGTCGCTCATCCATCCATCTATTCGATTAATTTCACATTTCTGTCTTCTAAATATCCCGTACCCCCTTTTCTCTTTTTCTGCAATATGAAACACATACGTTATTTTCTCCCCCCCCCTCCTTTTTGTGTTTTGGTTTCATAGAAAACGCTTTTATTTGTGTTTAGAATTACTTGCCCTCATATTTGTTTTCTTATTCTTGATATTCTACCTACTTTCATGCTCTTACGCACACAAACAAACAAACAAACAAACCAACAAACAAACAAACACTAGTACACACACGAGCGCGCGCGTGTTCACCCCCCCCCTCTCTCTCTTTCTCACTCTCACACACACACTCTCTCTCTCCCTCATACACTCCCCCCTCTCCCCCCTCTCTCGCACACACACACACACACACATGCACACACACATACACACACACACACACACACACACACACACGCACAGACAAATATGCCTTTGTTCTTTCCAACTCACACGCTTTTCTATTCTATTTATTATGCTTTCCTTCTGCACCGTACTATAAAAATTATAATGGACGTTCTATGAACTTTTATAAATATTATGAATGATTATGTCCAGTGTATTTTTGTCGAACCTCCTCTTTCAATCTCTCCAATCCTTTTCTGTTCGTCCATCTGTCCGTCTGCTTGTTTATATCTCTGTCTTCCTTTCTGTCTGCTTCTGCTACCCTCCTCCTTTTCTCTCTATCTCCCTGTCTCACGTTTCCCCCTTTCTGGCTTCATCTTTAGCATAGTATCCCCCCCCCCCTTTCCAACCTCAAATTAAGATACTTCAATTAGATTAAAATCGAAGAGATAAAAGAATGATAAAGTAAATGTTGCCCCCCCCCCAACAAACAAACAATCAAACAAAAAACAAACAACAACGGGATAAAAGAAAAAAACAACAACCCCAAAAAGATAAATAAATAAAACAACAACAAAACCCCCCCAAAAAACAACAGCAACAAAACAAACAATACAAAGAATTATAATTTTATGAAAACGTAATACAAGATAATTTCTCGGGTTCTTGTTTGAAGTGGATAAAAGAAAAGTCAGGTCGATATTATCTTTCTGAAACGAAATGATTACCACATCTGCACCATATACCTCTTAGCCGCCTGTCACCCCTCTTGAGTTCCTGCCTCGTTGTTTAATGAATTTAACCTTATAATCCAATTCCTAAACGCTGAAATTATTCCGAATATAGGACATTCATTTAAAATACCACTTCTGATTGGACGAGGCTTGTTTAAGATTGATTTATTTTCTTTGCTCCTAAAAGAGTTTGTCGTTGAACTGAAAGTATGTTCAGACAAATCTGGAACAGAACTCGGATATCTTTATACCCCTTTCTGTAGAGAGTAAGAACACAATATTGAAGTAGAGAGGAAAAAAACCTGTGGTTATCCCCGGTTTTGAACCCGAAGTCAGCGAATCACTACACTGTAGCAGCTTGTGTGTGTGTGTGTGTGTGTGTGTGTGTGTGTGTGTGTGTGTGTGTGTGTGTGTGTGTGTGTGTGTGTGTGTGTGTGTGTGTGTGTGTATTAGATCTAGATCTATATCCG
>NW_004797396.1:319339-341873 GCF_000002075.1 Aplysia californica
AGCGCCTAGAGCTGTGTTTACACGGGAGTGGGCGCTATAGAAATGATCTTCATTATTATTATTATTATATTGCAAGGATTCTATACTATTTTAAGTCCATATATAAAAACATTTTTTTGCAACATCTTATTAGATACTGGGTCAACATACTAAGGTCCAAGCCGTTTTTCTCCAAGCTCTGTTTTTACACCCTGCTTTACAAAATGTGGCATATCTTTTTAGAACTACTCTAGAAATTTGAAAAAAAAAAAAATCAGCGTGCTCAGCAGTGAAATAGCTACAAGAAGATGCCCTTACTTTAATATCCAACATTTCCGACAACTGGGACCTTTTTCCAGCCACACACACAATTTGGACCAGCGTGACATATCGTTAGCCACAAAATTCACATTTGGAGTACCTTATGTTAAAATTCCAAGTTTGAAAGATTACTGCAAATCAATTGATTTTGAAATCAGACTATTTGCCACCTAAATTTAGACAAGCATGACATATGTCAACTTCCGTCATCAGCAGGAGTAGCTTACGACGCGCTTTCGTTAGAGTTAAATGTTCCACGACGTGGTAGAACCAGGCGCTTGTCAATTTTCCTGGTATGCGGAGTTAATGGTATCTTAACACCTGTTTATTTGCCTTGCTTACCATGACAGAAATACCCATCTATCTTGAATAAAAATCGAGATAGTTGAGGGAGGTGGGGGTCGCCTGGTTTCATAGGTGAAATTTGAGAGGAAATAGCTGCCAAAATTTGCTGACTTTCATTGAGAGTCTATGGAAACAGAGAAAATTTACAATTTCCGTGCTTGTAATCAACGTATCAATCCACACAGAAATGTGTTTTTAAACGGACGTAAAAGGTAATGAGCTAAGAAAACAAAACAAAACAAAACAAAACAACAACCCCCCCCCCCCCACAAAGTTTGATAATAGTTGCAAGATCGTCGAAAAAAAAGCCAGTTTCTTCATTTTCATTATTTCGACAAGCGCCTGATTTCATCACGATGCCAAACACATGTATTTACCATCGATCCTCCTCAAGCAAACAAAGTTGGAAATGTCACGGGGATAGTCCTTCCTGTGGAGACGGTGTCATGCCTGCCAAACTTATCTCTGGAATCGAATTGTGATGCTGCGCAAGCAACGTCATATGCAATCCCACCCCACTACGTCATTATGCCGTCACCGCAAGAGTCGGCTGATTTTATAGGAAGACCATTTACGAGGTAATTTTGTTTCTAAAAGCAACACAGGTGCGCACGATAATTTGTTTTAATTGTTTGAAAGAGATGACAGAAGCTGAAATAATTCATCGTCCTTACTTTATTTGTAATTATCGACAGTGTTGTTTATTGATAAAACTTTGCGATAAAGGCCAGTGTCAATTTAAACTGCGCAATATTAAAATATTGTGTTTCCCCCAAAATACACGTCACTCGCAACAATGAGGTTATTTTTGTTTGATGTCACAACGAACTCATGAACCAAACATTGTGTTGTTTTTGTTGTTGTTGTTGTTACTTGTAGCACAATTTTGAATATCAGGGGTTGGTCAAAACAGTGATTGTTTAATGAGCACAGTGAGACATAACCCTCTCCCAATCCCCTCCTTTATTTTTGTTCTGTTGATACTTCCCTGACTCAGTAATGCTTAAAGAGAAAACAAACAAAAACAAACATTGATTGATTGGGTGTGAAAAGGAAGGATTTGACCCTTCGTGTCGTTTTCATCTATCTATTTGAACATTAAGTATCTTTTTCCACCGATGTAAAACATGGTCTCAAGTCCTTTTTATTAGAAAAAAGGAAACTCGCTTCACTCGTCGATTGAACATCAACACTCCTCTCCCCATCTCGACCCTTCAAATCTCTCACTCCCTTCAAGTTTTTGTGCTGGACATTATAATGATTCATATATAAACGTTCATGGAACGTTCATCACAATTTATTAAGTCGTACTCAGTCTCAGCTGGAGCCCATATATTAAAAGAACATCTTATGTTTTTTTTAAGTACAGGGTGATCAGCAGGAGCACATATTAAAATAACGTCTTAGGTTTTATTGAAGTACAGGGCGATAAAAAAACCTCTGTAAAACTTTTTTTTTCTAAATATCTCGCACAACATTTGTGCTAGAATGTTGCAATTTGAAACAGATATAATTCATTCAAAAGACATTTTTTTCTTTCTTTTTATTTTAAACAGTCAATCTTTCCATTCCAGTAACCTTTAAACAATAATTTTTTTCTATCCATCAGAGTAAAAAAATTATTATTTTTTAAAAATTCTGGAATTCCGAGAACAAATGATCTATATATCCTCATTTTGACTCCACACACTTGAAAGCGTCGTTCGTGATATTCAGTGGTGGTCAAAGACAAGAATCCTCTCAGCCATGAGTACTCAAAGCCACACACACTGTACCCTTTATGGTATGGAGCTGTTTCTAGAGGCAACTGGAGAGGGGGGGAGGGGGGTGACTTTGCTCAAGAAGACAGCATTTGTGGAGTTGATATAACCCGGAAAGGTGAATATGGGCTTTGACAAGGAACCAAATGTCATAGAGGAAGTATTCACGCTTTTCAAACGCTTCAGGAATCATAAATACATTGCTCTCCTCTGATAGCTTCGCCAACGGGAAAATGTACAGCCGTAGATGAAGATGTGCCTTGAGAATGCGGACCGTTGGGATGTAAGAAAGTCATTGCTGCAAGCATCGTCTTCGGGCAGACGTCTCATGGGGATCATCTACTGAATTCTGCACCTTGGTGACGTTTAAAGGGGTGCAAACTGTGTGTGTTTTACCTGAAGTAGATGTTTTATCTAGGAATATTTAGTTCTGATTCTCTACAGGTCCTTACTGATGGACCATTTTCACCCTTGAAATCAAAGAAGTCCTTGAGCGCACTTTAACATTATTTCCGTACCTTGTGCAAAACTTACGAAATGAGTTGCTGGTGAGGAAATGTTCAGTTTAAAACCAAAAGCTCTCTGCTCTTTACTGTTCTTAACGATGATCTCAACAGGCAAAGGAAACTTGAGAAAAACACATGCTTTTGTTAGCCTGTTAGACTGCTGTAGTTTGCAGTATGGATCAATCGTTGGGATTTTTACTGGTAGGCCTAATGCAAACTAGTGCGTCATGCTACAAAAAATGGGGACATAGCTGAAAATGGGTTGTTTTTTTACGTGCTAAGTAGCGCAAAACTATTTGCTGGATTCATTTAAAATGAATATCAGACAAGTTCCTTTTGACTTCCAAATGTTGTGTACAAATTTGAAACGCAAAATGTCTGTGTGGAGGAAATATTAACAAAAAAAGAGGTACAGTTTTTTTTGGATCACATCACCCTGTAAATTTCTGGCAGGAAAACAGTAATGTCGTTATTCGGTCTTCGAGTTCTTTAACTCTGCATCTAGTCCACAGATCATAATAAGTTTTATAAGTCAATTCGGAAACAAGGTGTTTGGCAGAATTGCATCTTAGCCGGCTTTTAAAAATAACTTTCAGTCATTAAATGTCCTCATCAGATTATGCAGTGGTTGTGAATATTTTCTTCTCCATCGGCAAACTTTCGATTACAAAATATTATGGCTAACCTGTCCTGCATGATATACTAATGCTCACAGGGAAACGAAGTAACTATAAAATATCTTACTACAGACGCGTGAACCGAACGCTCCCTTTTTCATGTACACCAAGGGCCAAACTGGTTACACTACAATATAAGATCACTGAAATGTCACTCTTATCTGTTTGTTTGTTTGAGTAAAGAGAAGCACATCGACACAGTAATGGTCAATTGATGCCGGGAAAAAATAAGACAGACAAACGGAAAGACACCACGGAGGACAAGTAAAGAAGTAGGACATATTAGTAGTGCCCTGCAGCCATCCAACCAGTGTCAGTTGTGCAATAGTCACGCTATTTGTCAGGAATGCAAAAGGTGTGAGTTCGATTTTCACTTCAGGAAGATTGTAACTGCACTGTTTAAATGTGTCTTTCTTCTGTGGTATAGTATCCATCCTTGCACGGGTTGTTCCTATTATGCAGGGAAGAAGAAGCGTTCCTCCTGAAAGATCGGAATTGGGCTGATTGTCGTGTGTGTTGAGTTTGTGATCTCACGAGATCATTCATATATTGTTCACGGTAAATTGTAAATAGACTGCTTTATTTTAGTTGTATCTTTCTGATGAAGATTGGTAATGCAGGGAAAAGAAGATCACTCTCGCTTTCCAACCTGACCATATAATCATCATCATCATCCGGTGACTTGCCGACTGGCATGGGCGATCATGGACCTCCACTTCACTCTGTCTCGCGTAGCAGCAATGGTGTCTGTTGTTCTTGCTGCTCCTTGCCATGTTGTCATCTTGTCCAGTATCTTTTCCCTCTGTCTGCCTCTGCTTCTCTTTCCATCAAACTTGCCTGTTGTTACAATATTCTCCAATGCTTCTTTCCACATTGTGTGTCAGAAGAAATTTGCCTGTCGTTTTCTTATATTCGTCATAAGTTGTATTCTATAATTTTCTTCGACCAAGACTTCTTCATTTGTTTTTCTAGCTCTCCATGGGATACGTAGAATGCGTCTTATGAACCACAACTCTGTCGCCACAATTGTTCTTTCCAGCTGTTTATTGATTGTCCAAACTTCGCACCCGTATAATAGGATTGGCTCAGTGTAACTTTTCAGTACTCTTTTTCTCGTTTCCAGTGACAGATTGATGTTTGTTAGTATCTGTTTCATCTTGTGGTGTTTTACATTTGGTGTTTTACACATAGCAAAACTCATCCATATAATAGTGATGTCAATTTTGCAAACTCTGGATGAAACTGTCTCTTTAATATTTCCAGTTCATTTCCTTCATCACATCAAGTCGTACTAGCGAATCTTCAACAGTGAATATCTTTACCAGTCATTTACAACCACTTTATGATACCTAAATGAGCACATTAAGGAAATCTCCCAATGTGAAATATCGTACCCCGGATTTCTGCGGTATACGCAGCCTTCGGTGCTTGGTTTCAGGGACCACATTAAGAATAGATGAGTTTATCTGCGCTCTGCGTAAAATGACTTCACAGCAAAGAAACGTGTAACAAGAAAGAAGCCATTATACGTAGAAAGACTGGGATTTCAGGTCTTTGGTTTTTAAAAAAATGGACACAGATATTCATTATAAGTATCATATTTTGTAGCCAAAATAAGAGTAGATAAGATACGATTTGGCCTACTCTTTATTGACCAGACACTGCCACATTATTTGGTATTTCACCACACACACACACACACACACGCACACACACACACACACACACACACACACACACACACACACACACACACACATGCACACAAACTCACGCACACACATGCACACCCAGGCACACCATGCACACACATGGACACATACACATACTCACACAATGCTTGGACTACTCGTAACTCTTTCTGTACCAAACACCGATTAATGCCTTTCTTTACAATGTTTGAATAAGTGCTGATAACTTGTGGCTCATAAAGCGTTAATAGGAAATAGCCTACAGCTACAACTTTAAGTAAGAGAAGGTAAGGCGTTTATAGTCTTGTCACACTATGTGCTAATTCTGTCGTCATACCGATCCGTGATTTGGTTTGGTTTTGTAAAGTGTTTTACGGCGCTCGCAACTGCATAAGGTCATATGAGCACGAGGGACACATCTAATTTTGAATTTTGCCCGGGTGGCGGCCGAAGCCTGCTCTTATCGATTTTAGACCACCAAGGGATCTTTAATGTGCGCAACTTGCACACGGGTCCTCCGAGATTTTTCGCCTTTGTCCGAGAAGGCTAGGTGTAGATCTTTCCTACCAGAAGATCAGGGGTGTGACAGAAAGACAGCAGTGAGGAGGAGCCAAGGCGTAGCAGTAGAAAGGCTGCAGAAAGAGTCAGGAGCCCAGAGGAGGGGGCAAAGGAGGTGAGGGGGTGGGGGCAGAACTTGGAGATAAAAGCAGACAACAGAACATTGCCAGAGAGCAGGAAAGGAGGTGACAGGAGACAATTTTAGAGAACAAAGTTTTTAGGTCGCTACCCGGATTCGAACCCAGGATCTTTAAATGAGAGGCCAACACTTTAACCTCTAGGCCACGAGAGCCCCCGATCCGTGATTGCTTAGTTCATCTTAGCGGAAGCTAAATTTGATGGTACATCAGATCCAATCCAGAAATCGCTGAAGAGCCATTCGTAAATTTCGGTAACAGCCAGGTTATTTGTGTCTTAATAACACCCGTCTCCATTTTGATTATCCTGAATGGTAAATCTTATAATAGGAAAACTACTCCAGGCGAACGATCTGTCCTTCCAAACGTTTTAACACAGAGATCTACTCTAAGGTATCGAATAAGCCCCCCCTGCTTATTAATTTTCAGAAAAACAACTCTGTTAATTCCAATGCTATAATCCATACATGTATAATATGAACGGTAAAAGTACATTCCGGCCATCCTTTCTTAAAAAATAAGTTTAAAAAGTACAAGCATCTTTCGCGAATGACGTCACAACTAGTCACAAAAGACCTTACGGAGAGCGAAGACCCCAGATGTTGGTACCAGATTAAGTAAGTTCCGAGAGGGGGATAAAGTGTATTAATCTTTTACCCGAATGTTGTCATTGGTACTTATCACATTATGTCGATAAAGCAGGAAAAACATATTGCAAAAAGTCTAAGGCACATTTGACTTTAAATAAAAAGTTTTAGTAAAAGTTTTGCGACACCCGCAACGCAATAAGTTCAAATAAGTGTCAAAGATTACAGGTGGTACAAAATGGTAATAAACACTAAAAAAGAAGGAGGAAGGATCAGGACGATAGATATTTGACAGGAAAGAAGGAGCAAACCACCTAAGAGCACCCGCAAACCACCCGCCAATTGGCTTGGAATAATTTAAATAGACTTTTATTTTCATCTTGGAAAAAACAATCTAAGCTGTGTCCATTTTCGACTAATCCTTTTTATATCTTGAAACGTGTGCTTTGAAAGATAACTGCGGGCTATTAAGATAAGATAAGATAAGATATTGCAGCATTGCCTAAAAATTTTAAGTCCATTTACATATTTTTCACATTAATTTCCAACGTTTATAAGCTATAATTCTTGATAATTAAAAACCAGCTGGTAACATATCTTTCATCAGCGCAAGTTCATTGAACCAAGTAGACTAAGAAGATAAGAAGCACTCAAGATAAGAACTAAAACAACCCATTAGAACTTGTTCAATAATAGCACTAAACTAATCACGTTTACATTTTTTCGATAAAAAACAACAGCATCGTTTTACAATTAAAATGATGATTAGCCAGTTTTGAAAGGCTTTCACACTCTCCGTGCCCTTTCTGAGGTCAGCGTTCGTTTTATTCATACCAACAAACTTTGTATGTCACTGACCTTTGTTAATACTGTTTTCCCAGTAACAAGGAAATAGACACTCTTCCTTGAATAGAGACACCTTTTCCTCCCATTGTGTCTCAGGTCTTGCAAGAGACATCTTATGAATATGTCTTATGGATTCACCTCCGTCACACACACAAACCCTTAGTAGTTTTGGGATTGTACTATTGTTAGGCAGTGTGGATTAGTCTTGCGCTGAGCAGTTTCTGAAGCGCCATAATTCTGATCAAATAGGAGGCAGGCTACTTCGACTCTGTCTGTCTCGGCTGCCCTGATCGCTTTGGAAACTATTGTGGGGTCAAAAACTGGTGGCGCAACGCATCCTCAAATATCTTTAACGGCTGAATCAATGTCAGCCATACTTTGCACAGCATGAGCAGTTTGTATAAATTTGTCTTAACTTAATATTATTTTTCCACAACAAGTGAGGCTAGATTAAAAAAAAAATATTTCTTCATAAATTTATATAAAATTTCCATCACTAGGAAAATGAGATTGTTCACATCACTTTCCGCTTCTCACGCACTTTTTATATACGCATAATACGGCCTACGTCACAGCTCACCAAAGACACTTTTTAGTGGCAAAACTTGTTACCAAAAATATTTTTTAGGTGAAAATATTTTTGGCACTACAGGTTCTCAAAACATGCGTTCAATAAAGATAGTATCATGATTTGAAAAAATGCCGGACTTGTTTTTAAAAACGATATTGCCCAAGCTGTAAACCTTTTTAAATCTGTAGAAACCACCAACTTGGATTTTTTATTAGTATTTTAAAGGAAATTTTCTGGAATACAGTTAACAGGTGTTTACAAATATATGGATCGGTTAAGACAAATTATATAAGTCACTGTGTAAAAGCTGTAGCGTTTATATTCCATAGTTCAGGAAATATTTGACGATGAGTAGCGCCACGAATTTTTGTCCACACTATATATCCGAGTTGAAAGAAGGAGATACTGAAATAAACATTCGATACACTTGGGAACTGACTCCGTGTGTTTTGCTGGCAGTTCGAAGAGCCTTATCATTATATCCTAAGCGAATATCTGGAAGTCATAGACTTGTAATATGGTTTCTTTGACTGTGTTCACTAACGTAATTCCTGTTTACTATGGAACGCCTTGATTGACTTTATTTGGAACCAAATTGGTGGGCAAGGGGGGAGGTTGCATTTAACTACTATAATGAAACTGGTGTTTTACCCTTCATTTAGGCTTACATGGTGCGCACCACTACAGGGAAGTTGTGTATAGAAAGCAAAAAATGTGTGGCAGCCACGACTGTGTGCATGGTCTAGGATAATACAATTCAAGTCTATGCTCCAAGCTAGGTGTAAGAAATCTAGACGTGGGAATTTATGTATAACGTTCCAACCTGTTGGATGACCACATTTTTGCGAAAATTATATTTCTTCACCAACTCGGATTAGCCTTTACCATTTAAAATCGTGAAAGCATCATTAACCTTCATTTCCTTCAAGTTTGAGCGAAATTCTAACCTAGACAAAGATCTAGAATTTTTAGGTCTTCTTTAGACAGTTGTTAATGTTGTTCAATTAAAAATATAACTTGTTTACGATATGTCCCCTTAAAATGAATAAAACAATATAATAAAATGCAGATTCCCAGATAAATTCCAACAATGCCATTGCAAATGTTTTGGGGAGTTGCGGGGCGGGGGAGATCACTTTAGCGTGTTACTGATGGGCGTGGCATGTTAACCCTTGCCTAAGACAGAACGTCTGCTCCAGGGATTCCGGAAGTAATCATTTCCTTGATCCCAGAAAAGCCAGTCTGAAAAATAGGGACCAGTTAGCCGAATCTGCCATTTTGGGGCACACGTTAGGCGTATCTTTTGTTCCGAAGACAACTGATAGATATAGAATTTTTACTTTTGCCTTCTATGTCTTATGTGACATACCTTTTTTAAACGCACATTTCAATTCTGAAATCATACAAGGCTTCCCTCCCTATCCCCAAATTTAAGTGGCTACATACAGTTAAAAATTGAGAAAGCAGAGAGACAGAGAGAGAGAGGGGGCAGAGAGAGAGAGAGAGAGAGAGAGAGAGAGAGAGAGAGAGAGAGAGAGAGAGAGAGAGAGAGAGAGAGAGAGAGAAAGAGAGAAAGAGAGAAGCATAACTGATAATAAACTATGTGCATTTTAGCTAAGAAAAGTGCACAATTCAAGCATTATGATATGTTAAAACGAAATGCATAGTTAAAAAAAAATCTCCCACGAACTTCCGTACTAAACAGAAACTAATTTGAGTTAATTTGAGTTCATTAAAGTTTGCTTTGCATAATGAGAATTTTGCAACTTGTGTAACATAAGAATCAATGTGAACACCATTGTTATCCCTATTTTCAATTAGTACTTTATTGGTGCTCTCCATTTGTCTTTCTTTTCTTGTTTACTTCCACAGTACCGACCATACCTCTCATCAGAGAATACAGAAAAGCCGTCTTTCAGGTTTAGGTATATTACTTTAAAAAATCAAAGACAAAAATTGGGGATTAAATTTTTTTTTTTTACTTCACTGCTCTTTTCGGATTAACCGTGATCAGTTTAATGGACTACACTGATATGTAAAGAGATTGAGAGAGAGAGAGAGAGAGAGAGAGAGAGAGAGAGAGAGAGAGAGAGAGAGAGAGAGAGATTGAGAGAGAGAATGAGAGAGAGAAAGAGAGAGAGAGTGAGAGAGAGAAAGAGAGACAGACAGACAGACAGACAGAAAGACAGACAGACAGATAGAGAGAGGGAAAAGGGGGGGAAAGAGCGAGGAAACGTAGTAAATAGATGAAAGTATTTCAAGAAAATTAAATTAAATTAAGGGCTTTAAGTGTATAGAAGCAAGTTCCCTATACAACCACCAAATTACCCAATTAAGGCTTTGAAGCATATAGTCGTATCCATAGATATTATCGATAATCAACGACGGTAGACGATTCTCAGACCTAGGACTCAATATGAGTTCATTAAGTAATAACTATCATTGTTCGATGATCGGTGCTGTTATTATTATTATTATTATTATTATTATTATTATTATTATTATTATTATTATTATTATATTATTATTATTATTATTATTATTCTATAATGTTGATGATGATGATGATATCATCATTTTATCATAATTATTTTTATCATTAATTTTGTTGTTGTCGTCGTCTTCGCCGTCATCATTATGTTATTGTAGAATGCTCTACGTGCCCATAGACAAAACGCTAGATAATTTTGGAGGTGGGCCCACATGGGAATGGAACTTATGTCTTCGGCATTTGACGGCGGAGCGCCCCACCGCTACCCCAAAGACGCCGGTACTCCCACTCAGGCTATTTTCATGGCTTTCTTCTGCTGACTTTCAACACCTTACATGACACAGGCAAAAAAGATAAAAGTAAACTTGAGCCCTCCCTCCATTCGGGATTGACCTGAACCACTGCACACGTTCGGGCTCCTCGTTCCCCGTGTGGCCACGTTGGGTTCGCCCTGACATCATGCAAAAAAGGCGGTTGTGCTTTCTAATTGATTTCCATTCTTTTTAGAGCTCTTGTTTTCTTTACCTAATTTTAAACTGACGATGCCCCAGTTTCTGCGTGAAGTTCATGCACGCACACACTCACTTATTCTCTTTTCCCTCCCTCTCTCCATCCACCTTCCTCGCACTCACACACTTATTCATTCATATATTTATTTTCTCACTCACTCACTCACTCACTCACTCACTCACTCACTCACTCACTCACTCACTCACTCACTCACTCACTCACTCACCGGCATCTGGGTGTAGTGGTTAGGCGCTCAGCTGTCTTTCCTCGGAAAGATCGGCGCCAAGCGAATATGTCACTATATTCGGTGGCCTCTCTGTCCTCGCCCTTATGCAGGAGACCAGAGTTCAATTCTCGAGTGGGAAGAATACTTTCCTCGAGTATATCCGTCTTTCTGCTGGTAGATCTATCTCTCTCTTACCGGGTTGACCTTGACAGGCGGGGTCGGAAGCCCGCCTACTCAATGATAGAAATTGTATCGCTGGGGGCGTAAAAACAACTACATAAAAAACAATAAAAACACTCACTCACTCCCTCACTCACTCCCTCACTCACTCCCTCACTCACTCACTCACTTACTCACTCACTCACTCACTCACTCACTCACTCACTCACTCACTCACTCACTCACTCATTCACTCACTCACTCATTGACTCATTCACTCACTCACTTACTAACACTACCGCACACTACCTCCTCCATCCCCCTTCCTTCACCCACTCACTCTCTCACTCCCTCCCTCCCTCCTTTACTCCTTCATTCGCTCACTCACCTTTTGGAGTGCAGACAGCTCGCCCTGTTCTCTAAAACCCTCTACTCCGAGCCTCTTTTGATGACATTGACGATCTCAGGGATTTCACAAAGAGCTCACTTCTTCAGGTCTCCAGATATTTTCTTGAGGACTTTCTCTTTTCCTTCGCCCCCCCCCCCCTTCTTTTCATTCTTCACGCCTTTAATCAGTGTGCATTCATTGCTTTATAGACATTTCTGCTGAATGAAATGTCATTGACATGTTCTCTATTATTATGTAACATTTCCTGCACTTTTTCAGTGTAGTCATTCGTTCTATAAATCACCCTCACTCACTTTTTCACCCACTCCCCTTTTCTTCCTCCTCTAATGCACCTCCCTCCCTCCCTCCCTCTCTCCTCCCCTCCCTCCCTGACTCACTCACTCACTCTCTCACTCACTCACTCACTCACTCACTCACTCACTCACTCACTCACTCACTCACTCACTCACTCACTTGCTCACTCACTCTGTGGTTCAATAAATCATCATTGCTCACGTTTTCACAGTCACTCCTCTCTCGTGCCCCCTCCATCTTTCACTCCCTCCTCCCCTCCCTCCCTCCCTACCATTCATATTGTTAACTCACCCTTATACCCCCCCCATCCTTCCTTTCTTTCGTTTACGCTACAGGCTCAATAAACCTACCTCACTTACTTACCCATCCACTCCCCCCTTCCTTCCCCCTGCATCACTCACTCACTCACTCACTCACTCATTCACTCACTCACTCACTCACTCACTCACTCACTCACTCACTCACTCACTCACTCACGCACTCACTCACTCAATAAATAAATAAAATGTTATTTACATTTTTTTGTTCACATGTTTATTTTTTCAACCATTTTTTCTTTCGTTAAGCATCGAGCTCAATAAATCCGCTATGAAAGAACGAGAATAGAGAAAGAATGGGACTTACATCTAATAGTACTCATTCAGCGTTAGAATGACAGTTCTTTCTATGCTTTAAATGCCTGTACTTACTTTCATTTCAAAATAATCTCTTCTCTCCTGTTTATAATAATTACATGTTTTGTTCCTTTACAGAAACAATAACTAACGTGTTGTGAGCTCTGTAAATTTCTTCTTCTTTCTTCACTAAGATCGGCCTTGATGCAATTCCGATGGGAAGTTTTAGTGGATAGAAAGAGAATGCGCAAAAAGGAAAAGATTTTGTTGAAAGAAACCTGGACCCCGCTTTTTTATTTCTGTCGATTCGTCTTTATCTTTTAACGCAACCGTTATACTCATAATACACTAAGCAAGAGTCTCACTTCGTACTTGTGGGTAGTTTTAGAGCGCCATCGGTAGCTTCTGCTTTATCTTTTTCACCCGGCTGTCTGTCCATCTGTCTTACTTTTCCTCTGCACTAAATGACCGTCATTGTGTCGATGTGCTTTTCTATACCCAAAAACTAAACAAAGCAGGCATCTCACTCAGTTCTCCCTTCTTCCTTCCATCCATTCGCCCCTTTTGCTCATTTTCTCTCAATTATCCAACATCATCCCCACCCTCCCCTTTCTCTCATGCTTTCCTGTCGTGCGAAGTGAATAATCGAAGATCGATAGTAGAATGAATGATAAATCAAGCTTTTAACGCATCCTAAAATGAAACATTACGACATCGAACGGGAACATTTAATTCCGTGCATACAGAAGTGAGTTTGCGTGTACGGGCAGTCCTGTGTTTGTCCATAATATAGTGTTTGTTTCTCGTTTTCATAAACATCATGTATATATTTGTGTTTATACTTAAATCTTTTTCTTGATACTGTCACTACTTTTTGTGCATATCTAAGAGGATGTTATATACAAATAAAAACCTACTTTTTAGAAACGTTTTCCTCATGATTGGAAAACTGTCACGCTTCGATGTGGTTCTGTATATTTAAACTAAGCTAAGCAGTCGTCTCGTTGGATCGATAGTAGAATGAACGATAAATTAAGCTTTTAACGCATCCTATAATATGCCATTACGACATCGAACGGTAACATTGATTAACCGCGTGCGTACAAAAGTCAGTTTGCGTGTGCGAGTAGTTCAGTGTTTGTCTATGTATATTGTGGGTATGCAAGTTTGTTTCCCGTTTAGACAGACAGTAAGTTTAGAGTGAGGGTCACTTTAGGAAAAAGCAAAATCATAATGTTGAAAAAATCAGTAAGTTTAAAAAAACAAAAACAAAAAAAAAAACGAAAGAAAAAACAAACAAACCAAAAAAACCAACCCACAACCAAAAAGGATTAAATTATGAGTCATCACACCATGAACCCGATAAATGATTGACTCTAGGCTACATAAGTTCCGTTCCGTTGAAATCCAGGCTGGGCTACTATTGGACTATGGAACTCCCTCCCCCCCCTCCCCCCAAAATATAATAAAATCAAGACGGTGTCTTTTTATTCTTAGCACGACGGAACAGTCCTATCTGAGATGTACCGTAGGTTGGAGACAAGCCAACTTAAACAACTTTACCGAGTTGAAAAAGGTGTTAAACCCATACCAAGTTTATCACATCTTCCTTTTCCACCCACGCGCACACTGACCCCCCCCCTTCCACACACACACACACACACACACACACACACACACACACACACACACACACACACACACACACACACACACCTATAAGTAATCGTCATTCCCCGAGCAAACTTGAGAGCATTGATTCTGCACAGCGTGTTGCCCCGAACTCCTCGTTTGACTCATAGTATGCTAGCTTCACTAATGCAGCTTTAACAGAGAAGAGCTAAACACACCAGGGAACATACTGGGTTTCCCCTTGGAGGGGTTAGGTACACACTTGTGTTGACACCCACCCCTCTCCATCACTTGACCGCCCCGCCATTGATCTGCACTGCCGGCGCCTGGAAAAGATTGTCGCGTGAAGATTGGATATAATGTTAGTCCAGAGACATTCTAAAAAGAAGAGCACGCTCTCCTTTTGCGTTGAGAGACTCAAACGAAACTAAGCAAACGTCCACTCTGTGTGGCAGGCAACACCATTCTAATAATGAGTTTTCACGAACGGAGATACTTTAATTTAACATCCACAACGGTTATCCCGGTTAAGAAACTTTATGACAATATTCACAACTTTGTGGTAAGGCATCCCTCTTTGCAACAACATGAAAAGGTGGTTATAAGGTGTGTACTGCCTTTTATTAGTCAGGCTTAGTGCAGTGGCGTCGCTGGACACAAGTAGCTTTGCTTTGGGTTGTACGTTCAGTCAGCGCACAATACAGGTTACCCCAGCATCTCTGCAAGAGGTATGTGGGGAGGGAGATAACTCGCAGGAAGCCTAAGACTAAGTGGTCGTTGTGATGACAGGTCGGATGACATAGTGTCTCTCTCGCCAGCTCGCGCATGCGAAGTTTTTGGTACCAATAGTTTGAGAGGCGCCGTCTTTCATTAACCGGAATCTTTATGACAACCACGTAGGTTGCTACATCTGCAAGGGTTTTGTAGAGAGGATATACACGACTGTTAGTAAAGCTCAGAGCTCTCAGACAACGTCGTTAACGCCAAAGTGTGTACGTGATCGGAAATGTTGTAAAAGTAGGTGGAGACCTCGGACTTATAAGAAGATGGCAGAGACCAGATGAACTCGGCAGACAGGTGGTGTTTGCAGGGTTCAGTTTTTCAATTTTGGGGTGCCACGATAAGATTTTGTTCGCCTAGTTCCTGCTGTCCACTTCTTACCCCCTCAATTTGATCCCTCATCCCAACCCCATTTGCCTCTTCACCCTTACCCCATCCAAAAGCTGCTCTTATTTGGATGGGTCTACCTTTATACCGGTGTCTGTGGTGTAGCGATTAGGGGCTTCATCGTTGCACACAAGAAAATTTAAGTTTCATTACCGATGTGGGCAAATTTTTTAAATAGAGTTTCGAGGGCTTTGTACTGTGCTTTGACTCTGACAGATAGGAGCAACGCCCGCCTCCTAAATAATCTATATCGTGTCTTTGAGGGTGTTTAAATACCTCCATTTTGAAAAGAGTCAACGTTTAAGATCGCATTAGCAACAAATAAGTTGCTCAAAGCTGATATTCATTACTGGGAATAATTTAAAATGGGGAAAGCCAATCGACTGTTTTAAAAGGCTCTGGGCAGTGTAGGCGTAAGATGGTTAAAAGACCAACGAAATGGGAGGAAACCAAGTGTTTTTCACCATGTGACTTTTCATGAGTGCAAACATGTGTACGTTTACTTGGTGCAAACTTAGCTTGAACACCTCTCATCTTGATCTAGCATAATATTTTGGTTTGATAAAGAAACTGAAAGACAAAGAAAAGGTATAATTTTTACTGAATTCCTTGTCCTTCCCCGGATAAGCACAACGATTCCAGCATTTATCTTTCTCTGGACCAGTATGACATTAGCAAATGTTCTTTCATTTTCCTTGCCTCGGAAATCCAGAGAACAGCTCTGCTTCGTTTCCATCTTTGCTTCCGATTTGGAGCAGCAGGGAGAGGATGAAGACAGATCTCTCTGGAAATGAACCGAGAGAGAAAAGAAGTAAAAGTCTCCCATCTTTTAAATTTTCGAAACTTTTGGGCGAAATGTTTTTACACTGAGATTAAAATATACGGCCTATGATGAAAAACGTTAGATAAGAGAAAGTTTTATATTCGACCGTCAGGTAAAAGAAACAATATCCTCCAACAGGGAAAGCGTTGAAATGATCTAATACAATGTAATATCTTAATTGAAAAATGGTCCCGTTTGGATTCGAAGCAAAATCACGGGCCTTATCGACTTTCCAGTAAACAAGCAACATGCCCTTTTCTTCCTTGTAAATAGTTTCTATCACGTCTTCAACATTTCTGTCAACCAACATCAACAATCTGTTTTCAACGAAAAGCTTTAAGGAAAGAAATACGTTCCAAAAATGTATTAACTTTCTTGAATTTTTTGAGAGGGAGATGGGGCTTGGAATAAATGAGTGCCATTATTTGTCTAGCAATCTTTCGCTGGACCCGCGTGACGTGAGGGAGACTTTCTCGGGTCTCCTCGCTCCAGGAAGTCACAGGACGGCTCTGCTTCATTTCCATCTGGGCTTCCGATTCGGAGGGGCATTCAGGGAATGAAGACAGATCTCTCTGGAAATGAAGCGAGGGCGTGAAAAAGAAAGTAAAGTCTTCCGTCTTATACTTTTTGACACCCGCGGTACACAAGCATTTCTTTCGATTCACCCCTTCCGTCGCTGTACCCCGAAGGCAGAAAAAAATGAAGTGCCCTTTCACTTTTCCTTTTTCTCTCTCACTTTTTTCACACCATTTCTCTCTCTCTCTCTCTCTCTCTCTCTCTCTCTCTCTCTCTCTCTCTCTCTCTCTCTCTCTCTCTCTCTCTCTCTCTCTCTCTTCCCTCTGTATGTCTGTCTGTCTCTCTCTCTGTCTCTGTCTCTCTCTCTCTCTCCCGTCTGTCTGTCTGTCTGTCTGTCTGTCTGTCTGTCTGTCTGTCTGTCTGTCTGTCTGTCTGTCTGTCTGTCTGTCTGTCTGTCGCTCTCTTTCTCCCCCCCCTCTCTCTCTCACTTTATGACTCTCTCACTTACCCCCCTTCCCTTTTGAAAGCACTTGACATAATAGTATTATAAGATATTGAATATTGTTCTAGTATCTTTGTAGTTAGAGCTGAACCCTCTGAAGTAAACACTATTTTATATTTAGAAGTGAAAAGGCAGAAAAAATAAAATAAAGACAAAACAGGACTTTACGGGAAATGCTTTTTTCTGTGTTCCTTTTTGCTTGTTAAGCGTTTGGTTTGCATATCTGTTGAGAAATGTTTTGCTTTCACCAAAGAAAGACACACGCATACTATTTTAAAATAACGTTCTGGCAATCATGCAAACTGCCCGGATAAAGTAATATGCATCTTTGCACTTATTTCTAATGTTCACACATGTTAGTGGTTCAAGTGTGCTCAAATTTTTAAAGTTTTAGTAAGAGTTATACGGCATTAGCAGCACAAAAAGGTCATATAAGTGCCAAAGATTAGAAGTGTTACAGGAGAGTAACAAACCCAAAAAAGAGAGGAGAGATAAATGTTTGATAGGAAAGAAGGAGCAAACCACACCAGAGTACCCCAAACTACCCACTGTGATTTAAAAAAAAGAAGACTGGTAAACAGACATCACATTATTTATTGATTTGTGGGTTGCTTCCATTGGTCTTTGAATCGTACCGTTTAGCAATAAATGTGAGAAATCTGAAGATGAAAAAAGGTGTTAGACATCATTCATTAAAACTTAGAGAAAAGAATACGAGGAACGGAATTTGAATTGTATACCAGAGACAACACTGTACATTGTTGGATCAGTTGTAGTCCAAACATAATATTATCTGTTTGAAATGTGACAGATAAGGAATCGGTGTTGGGAAGGAATGGTGGTAAATAATTTAAGAGAAAAGATAAATGGCTTACCTTAATTTGTAATCCCCTGTTCGAATACCAAATGGGGCGTTCTGAGCTTGAGTTATTTCTGGTGTGTTTTTGAGGCTCATTACCTATTTAGCGCGGTCCTTTCCGAGACGGGCACATTCGGAGGTTCTGTCTCTTAAATAACCTTACCGTGTTGAAAGTGGCGTTAAGCCTATACAATGGCCAATGACTATTTGTAGTCAATATCTAACCCACGCAATTTACACAACGTATTTAAGAAACTGAGTATCCACTATAACCTTGAGCTGTGATTTGAAAGTTGCATCAAATTTCTACTTTCATTCAGATCTATTTTAGTTAACACTTTTATTTCGTATCCTTTAGTTTTTCATTTTCATGTCATACAAATATAAAAAGACTACGACTTTATCTTAGTAGATTGCCAAGGTTTACATTCACTTGCGCGCTGAAAATTGTATTAGCTTTTATTAGTATATCCCACGTATATTGGATTTTCTCCATTACTTCTGGCATTTAAGAGAGTCCAATATCCTATTGGCCAGAGAGTTCTAAGATTTATTGTCTCCCTTGCAATTGTCTAGGAAGATCTAGGGATGTCTGAATGACAACTTCACAGATTTACCAACTAGACGATGCCGGTTACATAAAGCGATCTCAGAACGTAATGATGGTTTTCCAAACATAGATTGACATTTGATTCCCCCCCCCCCCGCCCTGAGAGGGTAAAGGGAGTTTTTTCTCCCCCTCTTATAGAGATTCTGTTTTATGTGTTTTGATTTCGGGAAAGTAGAGTGTGTGGATGCTTTTGAATCCCATGAAGAATTAAAACCTTTTAGATTACTTACGGCGCTCTGGATACTCGGAAGGGGTAAAGAAATCAATACTCATTATAGATTGAAATGGAACAGTTAGCGAAGGAAGGGGCAGACAGTGTGAGAGGGAGAACGAGTTATCAATCTTAACAGGGCAGTTGCTGCACTGTTTCATTCTTTGAGCCTCACGAAAACACCCTGATCGAAATTCTCATCGATCTAAACTAGCTATGCCCGATTCCCTTTCTATTTTCGGATACAACTAACACAGGAGACCATTACTGGGATCTTCTTTTGATCTCAAGCAATAAAAACATAACAGTAAAGTTACTGTAGAAAACAAGAAGTAAAAGTGTCAAAATGGAGTAAAAAAATTGAAAGTAAAGCAATCAATGTCCTGGCCTGATATTAATACGTGCTCAAACCGACTTTTGATGGCAGGGCGGGAAATTTGCATAATCTTGAGGCAGTTCTTGATGGTGTGGAAGCAGAGAATGATTTTCCCCCGGAGAAATCAGCGGTGTCCAGCCTCCAATTAATTCCGGATTGATTCCCACGTCGTGACAGGGGACTCTGACGCGCTCAATCTGGCAGCATTCTCTTTAGTCCCTGGGGTAACGTAGGTTTTGGCGCGAACCGTGTTGCTGGCTTTTATGTCTCATTCGCTTCTCTGGCCCGTCTCGCTACGTCTTAATGATGTCGTAGGGGTTTAGGGCTGAGTTTTGGCCTCTCTTTTTTCCACGCAGATGTTGTTGCGGTGGTTGTGATGTAGTGAGGAGGGGGGTGGGGGAGGCTGTGACCTTTGGTATGGCGGTCAGGAAAGAGAGGATGAGGATGAGGATATGAGGTCTGGAAAGAGAGGATAAGATGAGGATGTGTGGTCGGGAAAGAGAGGATGAGGATGAGTTTGGGAGGTTGGGAAAGAGAAGATGAGGATGAGGATGTGAGGTTGGGAAAGTAAAGATGAGGATGTGAAGTCTGGAAAGACAGGAAGAGGATGGGGATGTGAGATCGTGGGAGACAGGATGAGGATGTGTGGTCTGGAAAGAGAGGATGAGGATAGGGGTGAGGATGTGAGGTCTGGAAAGAAATGATGAAGAATAATGTGTGAGGTCCGGAAAGAGAGGATGAGGATGGGTTTGTGAAGTCGGGGGCGAGATGCTGAGGATGAGGATGTGAGGTTGGGAAAGTGAGGATGAGGATGCAGGTGTCAGGTTAGGTGAAACAGGATGAGAATGAGGATGTGAGGTCGGGAAAGAGATGAAAAAATGTAAGGTTGGGAAACAAGTCGTAAAAGAGAGGATGAGAAAAGTAGATTTGGAAAGAAAGGATGAGTATATGAGGTCGGGAAAGGCAGGAAGATGTGAGGTCGGAAAGAGGTCGGGAAAGAGAGGATAAGGGAGTAAGTAAGTAAGTAGGTTTATTCAGTGTTTAAGGCCACTGGCCCACATCACATCCCATAAAACACTCATTTGATAAGTACAGTTTTCATAATTAATAAGTACAGGTTTGTGCACATATCTCTTATCATGGGTCAAACATTGTATATTTTTGTCACTGGGTCGAGTAAGGCTGGGAGGGATTAACAATTTTCTTAGATGGAAAAAGTGTGAACAATAGAAAATGAAGTGAAATTCATCTTCAATTTCATGAGAGTTACATCTCTCACATAAGGGTGTGTTGATAGAGATTGTTATTTAATGGAAGGCTATGGGTTTTTAACAAAGCTATGACTCTTCTGCTCCAATACCGTGAGAAGTTGGTGATATATTCAGCTGTTTCTTGAAACAGAGTTGTAAGAGAGAAAACATTATACTTGTGACAGACTTCTTCCTCTATGTTCTCCACAGAATGGTCAAAAAGTCTACTTTTTACTTCACTGAGAAAGGGTCTAGTACTTCCAACATTTTGAGAAAACCAGGCATATCCAAAACCCAGGGAAAATAATAAGTTTTTAACTTCTGTAGCCCAGTTGGCTCTGCCCAGTTCACAGGAACGATATAATTGCATGTAACATTTCTTTGGATAGTTGTCATTTTCTAAGTGTTTAAGTCTGCACCAGAATTTAATTATACAATGCATGTAATCAGAACATAAGTTGGTTCTTCCCACTTCTCTTAGAACTAAACATTTTAATGTATTTTTTCCAAGACCCAAAAAGGCTTTCCAGAACTTTACGTGAACATTATCAATCACGTCCCAAATTTTGGTACCCCAAATTTCAGAGTCTAAAGCAGCATTGGTTTAATCTTTATGTCTATTTTTTTTGCTGTTTCAAAACCTAATTCTTGGTAAGAACCGAAAAGCCTTCTTGTCCGAGAAACAATCCGTTGAGCTTTACAAGCTCGATCTTCCAGCATTCGTCTCCAGCATAGACGCGATGAAAATGAAATGCCCAAGTAACTGTAATAGGTTACTGTCTCTAAGATCTTATCCTCGCAATACCATCTCTCAGATCTTTTGAGATAGCCTCCATTTCTAAAAACAACAATCTTACTTCTCTCCGTATTCACTTTTAAACCCCATATCTGGCAGAAATCATATACCACATTGATTTTCTTTTGTAAACCTCCTACGATGTCGTCAAAAAGACTTAGGTCATCATTGTACATTAAACATAAAATACCATCATTATCATTGGGCAATACCTGTATAGCATGGGTATTTGAAACGGAAAGGTGTTTTTCAAATTGAGATATAAACAAAGAAAATAATATAGAGCTAAGTATGCAGCCTTGCTTGACACCTAATGCACATTGGAAGTATTCAGTAATATACGATTTCATGGATCTTCGTTCATCTGAACAGACTTAAACAGATGAAATAGCACTTTGATACATATTTTAAAAAATGGTATACACTGGTCTAGAACAGCCAAGACTTCTCAATACTGTCCAAAGCATTTCTCTGTCAACCCAGTCAAATGCTTTAAAAAAAGTCGACAAAACATATATAGAACCTTCCGCCAGAGGATGAGGGAGTGAGGTCAGGAGAGAGAGAGAGGATGAGAAAGATAAGTCTGGAAGGAGAGGAGGATGTGAGGTCGGGAGAGAGAGGATGAGGAAGGGACTTCAGAAGTGAGAGGATGAGGAAATGAGGTCAGGAAAAAAAGAATGAGGAGGTAAGGTCGGAGGAGAGAGGACGAGGAAGTGAAGTCGGAAAAGAGGTCGAGAAAGAGAGGATGAGGATCTGAGGCCAGTGCAAACTTGGTTCCGGACACCGACCGGAAAGATAACACAGACAATGTAAGAAACTTTGCTCATAACAATGAAGCTAGTAGGGAAAAGGGGTGAGCCAGGACTTCCATCAGCGTCAACTTCATTTACCATATAAAATGATTACAAAGATGAGGCATCGCATAAAAGTTTGGGTTAATGTATACAACCTCCTCCAAAAACAAAAGGCAAAAGACAAACAAAAAACAAAAAAAACCCCAAACAACCCCAAAAAAGACAAATCTAAAGTCAATAAAAAAATACAAATTCCCCCAATGCTCAAACAGTTTAATATCACCTCCCCCCCAAAAAATAAAGTGTGTGTGTGTGTG
>NW_004797396.1:343331-344723 GCF_000002075.1 Aplysia californica
GGGTCATGGTGTAAGCTCATTGGAAAGTAGTGGTCTTTCACAGCTTCTGACTCCAGGCTCTCTTTGGTTTGAAAAGCTACGTTTAAAACATTTTTTTTTTGAAAATCACTATATTGCTGTGGCTTCATCCAAAGGGAATTTCTGCATTACATATTATTTTAAAAAAAATTTATTTAGCCTCCTTCGCAGGGGGGCTTTGCTTTATGTCGCCACAAAAATAACTGTTTAACATGATTATTATCAATCTGAAAGAAGTAAAAAAAACCCACGGAAGATCCATGTATATATTTAAAATAACCCCGGAGAAACTGTTATACCCTACTTGGAAAAAGGATTTCTAAATTTAAAGCCTAAGTTATCTCTAAATCAACTGAATGTAACACTGCTCTTTTTGTCCCGGTAGCCTTTTCACCACATTTATAAGGAACGTCCTTGCGGCGCCTTCATGACTCTCTAACCTGACCTGTTCTTTTCGACTTCTCTGAAAGTCTTCTTCTTTTTTGAAGGTTTCTACTAGAATAAAACACCGACACACGCACAAACAATTTTCTCGATATTACGACAACGCCGGAGAAGAAATAGGTTTTAAAACTAGATTTAGTGAAAAACTAAAAACTCGTTTATACATGCCCTTCTCTGACATCAATGGTTTTTATTTGCTGTAAAATTTATTAAATCTATTGCTATGTTTTTGCACCTATATTTCCCTGAAAAGCAAATTTATGCAGCTAGTGCCTTGACGTGTTTCCTAATAAATTCACATGAAAACGTAGAGAAAAAACGGAGTCGTAATGCCCGAAACCCCCCAGCACATCTCGTGCAGGTTTGCCGAGGAATCGACTTGAAATTACGGGCTTGAGCGTGTGTTATAAATCATAGGCTGTGTGAGAAATATCTCATTATTCTATTATACGTTTGCAATTGCTCCGCGGGCAGGACGGTAGAATTCCCCGGGAGTTAAGTGGCATATTGCAGAATTGGCGGGAGAACACTGATCAGCAATTTGTTTCTTTTCGAACCTTGGGGAAATTATGGTAATTCTGAAGTCCTTGCTAGCTATTAAAAATGCTCCTTCTTGTATTGGAAAAAAGTGTAGTAGCCACTTGTCCTGTTCTTCTTGTTGCCACTTCTTATAAGCTATCAACCAACCCTCATTCTTCTCTTCTAGCTTATCTCCTTTCCGGCTTTAGCCATTGCTATGCAATGGGCAATCACTCTCTCCGCCTGTTGCTTATTTTTTCCTTCTTTTTTCCTAGATGCTTTTAAGAAAATGTCTTGATCACCACCCACCTTTTCCCTTATTACTCATCTCCTTTTTCAGCCTTAGCCATTCCGTTTATTAGTAGGAATTTCCTTCTCTCTCTCTCTCTCTCTCTCTCTCTCTCTCTCTCT
>NW_004797396.1:345565-346168 GCF_000002075.1 Aplysia californica
GGGAGCATAAAACATGGAAATTTTCGATAATCTGTTTTATGGATCAATATAAATTTCATTTCAAATCAAAGAGAACCTGGAGTCAGAACAACTTTACAGGGCAGTTCTGGGACGATGACTGTAGACAACGTACTGCTGACAAGAGCAAACCCACCATGCTTAGATCCAGTAATTTTCTCTCCCACCATCTATCTCTCTGCCTCTCTCTTTATCCGTTTCCTCCCCTCCTTCTCCTCCCCTCTCTCATTCTCTCATCTACTCTCTTTCTTAGCCTTCAGCTCTCTGTCTCTCTCTACTTCTCTCTCTCTCTCTCTCTCTCTCTCTCTCTCTCTCCCTCTCTCTCTTACCTCTTATTTCTGCTTCCTCTTTCTCTCTTTGTACTTCTCCCCATCTTTCCCTCTTTATATTGTTATCTCTTCCCTCTTTCTCCCTCCCTTCATCCATCCCTCTTAAGCATACTCCTACACAGTTACACTCTCATTACGCGCAGGCAATCGTGCACACACGCATTAACACTCAGTCACATACATATACACAAGAACATAATCACTCACTCACACAACAAACATCCCCACACACGCATACGCACACACACACACACAC